>NW_010194139.1:46897-79279 GCF_000695765.1 Mesitornis unicolor | reverse complement strand
CTGAATTTTATCGACACTAAGCTGAATACACAGGCAAACTCCATCACTGGTAACTATAGATACTAATCTAGAAGAAGCGGTAAGAATAAGTATGCATCTTTCAGGCAGCAGCAAACCTTTTCAGAATCTTAATTGTCGTAAATCAATGAAGATCACTTTGGGTTAGATGTGTTTCTAGTTAAAAGGAACAAACTTCAAGAGGCAGAATTGCTAAAGATTGGAAAAATAAAATGTAAGATTTAACTGCAGTAGAGCTGGTGTAACTGTTGGCAAGGGCTCTAGTTCCCTTAGAGGAATTAGTAAAATACCAACTAGGAAACAGTTACCTAAATTTAAGAGTAACATTAGCAGCTTTATTAAGCACAAGATACTGATTTTACAAATGCTTTAGTTTTCACTTCATTCTGTGTTTGAACCAGAAGCAAGTTAGCACTGGCCTGTCAAACTGCAGGAGAAATTTAATCGGCACTACCTTCCAGCTATTATGCAAACAAATTGCCAAGATAAAATGACAAATAAGGTTCTACAAAGCTTGTGCAACAGGTAGTCCCTGGAGCAATCTGCATAACTGCTCAGTTTCAAATCCTTTGATCAAGGACACCAAATTTTTGCAATTTTTTGATTGAATGGACTTTTAATAGTCCAAAATTGAACCTTCAAAAGAGGTGTAAACATATCTGCAAATGATCCTTACTAGATCATGTCTAGATTTGTCACTCGACTTGTCTCTACAGGACAGTTCCTCCTGAATGGCCATGTTTATTTTGAGGGAGTAGTTACTGTCTAGAAAGCATGTGGGATAATGTGAGTTTGGGGACTTGCTTTTTCCTGAGTTTTTGTGTGCCAGATGCTCCTCTCAGGAGGTCTCCAAAGGTGACAACTGATGTTTTGCTCTAAAAACTATAGAGCAAATGGACTTACCAATGTGGGAAGTTAGACCTGTAACCAAAAGTACTAGATGACCTTGACTAACATCTGGACAATGTAATTATTGGGAAAAAGGAGGAAATTGCATACAAAAGACGAGTGAAGAGCTCTAGACATAATCAGAAATTTCTCCTGTGGTCTGTTGTTGGATCAGCTATGAAAGTCTGGTGGAAAGGTCTGTATATGTAGACCTGTGAATACTTGAACACTGGAAAAGTCGTCTTCCCTGTCCACTCGGCCACAGAAGCAGGTGGGAGCTGGAAGTGAAATCATGGGAACTTTATAAATTTAGTTCTGCAGTATTACAGTGGCTTCTAATAATTTAAGAAGGAGCCTTGATTTTTTTCTAATAAGAATCTGGAATAAATGAAAATCAAACCCATCAGTATTGTAGTATCAGTTAAATAAAATAATTTGAAGTGGTATTCTGAAGCAACAGAATTAGTTGAATGGCTTAGTCACTTAAAAAGGGCCTAACTCAGAAAATGTAGAAATGGGAGTGTGGATTTATTGTCTGTATTTCTATGCTACTGCTGAATCACTATATAATCTCTGAGTTCCTCTTAGTGTCTCAACTTTTCCTGTCTGTAAAACTGCAAGTAACCGGATTACAGGGTGTTGTGCAAATGTTAATTAATGTTTATTAGGTTACTTACCTCTTGGTAGCATAGCAACATGAAGTTATTACATGGAAAAATAATAGAGCATGATCCAGTACTAGCAATGTACAAAAATAAATGAATATTTGTTAAATTTTTTAAAGCATAGATTCAATCAAATCAACTTTAAAATCATTGAGTAAAGTAGATGTAAAGGAATTCTGGTATTTCCTATAGGCTCTTCTCAAGTCAAATTATTGCTATGCACACTGAAGATGTAAAATCTCAGATTTGAATTATATCCTTAATTCCAAGCCTTTGACTTTGGGAGCTTAGTTGGAAAGATATGGGATACATAAGGTCAATTTTATAATTTTCCTGGGGATGTATACCCTCCAAAAAAACCCCCAAAAACCCAAATGAAAATAACAGTCAATTTTTTGAAGACAAGAGTTTTTGTATTTGGGGTTTTAGGATTTTTAAATTTTGCTTTAATAAGCAGTTCACTTGGCCAAAATTACTCTTTACAGCATTCTGATAAGATGCTTTCTCTGCGGTGATGCCATGCCACAGCTTTGTACAGATAGATTTTTCAAGTCACTGCTGTAGTTGGCTTACATGCATCAGCAACATCCAGAGTTTAACACTTTGAATCAATAGACAAACGCTTTTATTTTCTGTTATTTTGTAGTTCTTTTTGGCAACTTCTGTGCCCGATTATTTTTTCTTACAATGTATTCTTTGGAAAAATGTCAGTATTTTTGTATGTGCACTACTTCATCTGTAAGGTATAATTTTTTGTCTGTACCTGATAGGTAAATTGCGTTCCAGGTGGATGATTTTAAGTTTATTGTTGTTATTCTATTAGTTTCAGAGCCACAGTAGGAGGATACAATAGGATTATGTTGTGAATAGGACATCTCCTTTGGTTTGCCAATTCATAAACAGTTCCTGGGTAATTATAAACACTTGTATAGACTTTCCAGAATGACATCATTTACAGTGTACCAGTGAGTCATTTGAGGCATCCTGCAATCTCAATGAGAGCAGAAATCTTATTTGCTTTGCTTCTGGTATACTCTTTGAAGTCTGTGGCATGTGTAGTAATCCCATGTCTGACTTCATCTTTCCTCTGCCGTGCCTGTTTCCCAGCTTGGTTTGTCACTGTGGAATTGCATAGTTTGGAAGAGGAATGTGATATTTCCACATGTTAATTTCTCATTGCCTCTCCAGTTAGGTGCTGGAGCATTTCTCACTCCATTCCAGTGGATGATGAGGTCACTTCAGTCCCCTGCTTTCCAGCAGCAAGGTAGCTAGCTTGGTTAATTGAGACTCGAACTCTCTGTCAATATTGAACTTGGGCCATCCTAGCAATCCATATACCTCACACATTCATTACAGTAAAGTACAGTTTGTTGTGGAGCGTTTGCCATGAGTCAAGCATAGTTTGCACTTTGGGATTCAGTTAATGCTATTCTGATATTTGCTTGACCAGCAAATAGCTAGCTGAGCATTCTTTAATGTGCCTGAAGTTTCTGTAATATTGATAACTGATCCTTATGGAAGTACTATTGATCAAGCAATGGGGCAGGTCCTGCCCTCCTGCACTATACTTATTGTTCTGGTGTTACTTGGACAGTTTAAACAAGGTAGGTGCCTTCCTATAGGTGCTGCCTTACTCCTCAACAGGATGGGGCCGTTGTTTGAAGGAGCTGGGGATAGGTGTGACAGACTAAATGATGCCCAAGTAGAGAGACACGGAAGGGAGGTGGTGTCCAAGACTTCCAGCATGAAGAGATTGCTATGCTCTTTGGATTCCCACTGCACTGGTTTAACTGATGCATCATGTGATATGGGGTGGAAGAGAAGGGGATGCTGTAACTGGCAAAAGAATTCTTTACTAGAAGAAGTTGTCTAGGGCTAAAGCAGTCACAGCTAGATCTAAATTGCTTCTTTCCAAGAGTTGTATGTGTATTGGAAAAGTTACAGATGCTGGGCAAAGCAGGTATGGATGCTTCGTCTTGGAATTTCCTGTCTGGCAGAGCAGGGACCTCAGACATGGCTTTCATGAACCCAAACCTGTATGAAAAGGAGATAGCTCATTTAGGGTCTACTGCTGTTTCATGCCTGAAAAGCTTGATGTTATCAAGCTCTTTACTTCCAACACATAGAGAAATAGTAAACTCTGCTGGACTGCAGGCTTTTCTTTAGGCTACTAAGCAGGTCCAGGGTGGCAAGGAAACGGAAGTTAATCACTGTTTGTTTCACAGAGTCCATCTGAGAGAGGACAGCAGGTGCCTATTTTCTACCGCTCAAGGGGGAAAACAAGGCACTTTACTGTCTGTATTGTTGTTTCTGCTGCTTTTTCTATGGAGCTCTCCACCTTAGTTCTGGTCTTGACTTTTTGGTAATTTAGTTCTGTTGCTCTTGCTAAAAGATGCCAGATAAAAGGTACCACCTGGGGTGAAACGTGCCAATTGCCAAATGAGCTACAACAGCTACTGTAGTTGGTGACTGAATTGCAGAAGTGGGAGTATGTGGTTTTCATCTGCAGGACATTCAGGCTGGAGGAAGCCAGCTGGCTTGATCCTGGAATGCAGCAACACCAAGGAGCTGGGCACTGACCATCCCACTTGGCAGATGGTAGCTTCGTCTGCAACCAATTCTCCTCTCCATTGATGTTGGAATTAAGAGGGGAGATGCAGGGGAGCACTACATAGCTAAGGATAGAGGTCCACTGCCTTCACTGTAAAGGATGCCAAGGTGGGTAATCACACATAGATCACACAGAATGGTAGAGGTTGGAAGGGACCTCTAAAGATCATCTAGTCCAACCCCTGCCTAGAGCAGGATCACCTAGAGAAGATCAGGTAGGAACACATTCAGGTGGGTTTTGAATGTCTCCAGAGAAGGAGACTCCACAACCTCTTTGGGCAGCCTGTTCCAGTGCTCTAGTATCCTCAGAGTAAAGAAGGTTTTTCTTATGCTTAAGTTGAACCTCCTGTGTTCCAGTTTGTGACCATTGCCCCTTGTCACTGGGCACAACCGAGAAGAGTCAGGTCCCATCCTCCTGACATCAGCCCTTTAGATATTTATAAGCATTAATGAGATCTTAATGATTCAAGACTTTGCGCTAATGGGGCCTGAGGTGTTATTCTGCCAGATGGACATAGCTGTGGATTCTTCATCCTAATGATTGTGTTCTCAGCCGGTTTCCTGGGTTCCTAAGCTGCTTAGGAAATACTGCAGGGCTCAGAAAATTAGAGTGGAAGTGTTCAGGTAAATCTTCCAAGTTGAGCATAGAAGCGTAGATGGGGAATGCTTAGCTATGTCACAGAAGCTGATTGGGGGCTCCTATTTGTTTGGTTATGGGAAAAAGTACTGTGAGGGTGGCAACAGAAAGACTTTAACTGTTTGGGGAGAAAAGCACAGACACAAAGGAGGGCTTAACCCAGTTTCTTCTGGATGCTGAAGATTAAGAACCACATGAGGAAAACATTAAACTAATCAGAGGATGAGAAATGGGGAAGTGGTGAGTAGATACCATGGTACAGGTCTACATTGCACCAAATGGAAGAAACTGGTTATGCTTTCTTGGAATTAGGAAGTTATTTGTACTGAAGTTTCCAGCTGGGGAAAAATGTGCAGAGAGTCTGTCAAAATCTGTTACTGACACTTTCTTTTTTTCAAAACAGGGGTGCAACTGTTAATGGAGTATGTATTCCTCCTCCATGGAGGAGGAACCAGCTGTCAATAAAAGAACGGAAGGTAATTCTGGTGAGTGTCGTCATGAGACATCCACTGAAAGGAGCTCTGTCATAGGAACAGGAGAGAGGGAAAACAGCAAAATTGGATGTCTGGGTAATATATGAAATGTGTATATCTGATTACTCAGATATTGATACTCAGCTTTCTAAGTACTTGTTATTTGAATGCGCTGATCAAAGTGCTGCTTCTGTAGTCAATCTTGGTTTTAGAACAATGTATACTTTTTGTCTGTCCACAACAGACCTGAATGCCTGAGATAACAATTGCTCGAAATGCATTTTGAGCTTATCTGGGAAGGTTTTAACTTCTGCCTTAGGAAGGTTTTAAACTGCCTTAAGGATCTCCAGCAGTAATTGAATGAGAAAGGAAATTTCTGTTGATGTGTGAACAATGAGATGCACCAGCAAAAAAAACCCAAACCAACAAACCAACCAAAAACCCCCAAACAAACAAAAAACCAACCAAACAAAAAAAACCCCAAACCAAAAAAAACACCACACCTTAGTGAGCACAAGTTTTGAAAAAACTCAGATAGAAGACATTGCTTTTCTTTAGCATGGTCCTTATGAAACACAGCCCAGGAGAAGGAAATGGAATGCAAGGCATTCAAGTGGTATGTCAGAAAGGCTGTATGGAGGGAGCAGTAAGCCAGACTTGAGTCAGTAAGCTGCAGAGCAGTAGACAACTGAGTAGGGGACAAATGTAAGGAAGGGAAATATTTAATCACCTTTCTGGATGAACAACCTGGATCAGAAAGTAATCAACCTTCTTCTGACAGCATGCTAGGAACTTGAGGCAGCAGTGATCTGCTGAGTGTGATTCTGCAGGCTAGCAAATAGCTAGCAAATATCAGACATGGTCTGGAAAGACTGAACCACATGGTATGTGTCCTGAATCAACCTGGATTTTCAGGAATTAATGAAAATCAATGGAGATCTGCAAGATTTAGGGATAGATATTGCAGTGAGATCTGTTCAAGAAACTTCTCTAGGGGAATCACTGTCAAAGTGTATTTATGAATATTTTGTTTGGAAACTTCGAAAGAACTTTTGAAGTCAGTTCTGGGTGAATAAAAGATAAAGTAGATTCTGAGTTAAAACTCTCAGCTGAAAGGGGTAAGAGTCATGGTCTTAAGGCAGTGATTATGGAGTAGTAAGCTGAAGCTGAAGGAAATGAGGAATGACAAGGAGGAAACATTAAGATTCATCTATTCCAGCCTTTCCTTTCTTTTACCTGGAAGTTTTGTGGAGCTGGATGGGTAACTCTAAATACCCAATTAGGACCATAAATGAGATGTCTGACTGTGTGAACACTGTGACCCCTGCTGGACATGGTCTGTGGATATACTTGTACAGACTGTCCCCTGTTGAGCCTGGGTACATTCAACTCAGTGGAGTGCCAGGCTGTTTGGCTCCAAGAGCCCTGTAACATCAGTTTCCCTCTTGTGGAACTGCTTGGCCCAGGCTGAATGCAGTGCTACCTGACAGCTGGCAGAAGACTCTTGAAATACAAAGTATGACATCAAATAAGTGTCCTCTGACATGTCAGTGGGAAAAAAGCTCTAGACCTCTTTTTACATTGTAACTTACTTGGTACCTCTTCATCAGTGTGTTGTCATATTTTCTGAGAATGTTGCCTACCTGTGCTTTTTCAAGTATGGGATTAATCCTATTAAATATGGTGTCATCTGGAGTGATTTCTACTTTTCCTTGAGGAAGGGGAGTTCCAATGCATTCCCATAACTGGACAACCAGCTCTTCATTCTGATGACTCTTGCTCTTGTCACTCAAAGATGCCTATTTAAAGTAGTGTGTGAGATGTAGGGTAAACAGATCAGCAGTTTAATAATTCTGGAATGTGCTGTCATCTTGAGACATCTTTTATGTTGAAAGGCTGAATGTGTTCTTGATTTTTTTTTCATTGGAAGTCAGTGAAGAGGGTTATAAAGTCTCACCAAGCAAAAGTGACAAGAGTTTGCCTTCTCCATGCAAGGAAATGAATACTATCAGTTGTCTGATGATATTTAAATGACTGAATAGTATACTTAATTGTAATTAGTCACAATTGTTTGGAAAGTTTCTGTGTTGTGGAGAACACTTACAGAAGTTTGCATTATCAATAGAACAAGTAAGATTTGCTGGAATGATTTTTGAAGGCATTTTTTCAAAATAAAAACTGTACAGGAAAACTGTCATCTTCTTGCCAGAACATAAATTGAAAGGGGGAAGGAAAAAAGTTAAACCAGAGTAAATAATTCATACATTTCAATTGCAGATTTTAGAACCCTTTCAGCTCTTAAAATGGAATAAATAGAATAAACAGCTGTTTGTTTTTTTCTTCCAGCTTAGACATTCCATATTTTAAATAAAATTTAGCTTATGCTATGTCTGTAGTTGTCAATGTTTTCCATCCTATGTATAAAAACTAGAAAAGGACAATGATCTTGCTGAGGTGTAGTCTGAGTGTCCCAACATAACACGTCTCAATTGCATAAATGGATTTTGTAATCTTTTGCCCTGTTCCTTGCACAATGTGAATTAAGTTAATTATTTATAGCTTGTCAGGGCAGCTGTTGAAGTATCCTGTGCAATGCAGGAGAAGTTGAATGTGATAGGAAGCCATCATACTGTACCTTGTCAGTCTGGATAGGGCTAGAAGTCTTTTTAACTGCCAGATGAAATTTAGAGATTTTTTTTTCTGGAGAATCTAATGTATTATATTTGTCCCATCAAATAATTTTCCTGTGCTCATATTTTTTTTAAAAAAATGGCTTTAAAAGTGTCTCTGTTCTTCTGTTTCTCTAGCTATTGGCTTTTTCAGCTTTTGGTGTTACATTGTTCCCTTCCCTGTCCATCTCATGGCCTATTTGGAAGTGGCAGCCACCCTTGGGTGTATGGGGCCATCTGCCAAGGCCTAATGCAGCCAAGGGGCTTGCTCACCATTGCCATCGGTATAAGCAGCCAGGTGCCTGACTTTTCCAGGTCCTCTTTCTTATTTCAGTGTCTGCTTATGAGAGAGCTTGCAGCATTTAAGCTGTTCTCCACAGCATCTTCGTTTGGTGGAGCTGCCGTTGGTGGACAATAATCCATATTCCACTGCTGGGGGCTGTTGGGGTGACCAGAGCAGGGCAGGCAGGAGGAGTACCCTGCTTGTGCCCCTGCCTGACTTCACTGGGCACAGGGCCCAGGCACTGTCTGCCAGGCCCTTGACCTTCCCCATAGTCCCACTGCTGACCTCTCCAGCTGACCATTCTGGGATCTGCTCCCTCTCCTCACCCAATAGGGGCCTGCTTTTTGTTAAGTTGCTGCTGAGTCAGGCTTTCATGGATCACCAGACCCTGACCATGAGAGTTCTTAAATTATTTTTTTTCCCTTTAGTTTATCCTGAACATTGTGTCATCTTTCTGCATCCAAACTTCCTCTGACGTCAGTGTTAGGTAAAGGATCAGGGACAATTTTGTATTTTATTAGAAGAAATGCTAACATGAACACTGGTCAGGTTAGGAGACCTGAAAATCTTGAAGTGTGGGAAAAGTATTGCATCAAATAAAAGATGTTGTCAATGGTGCCCCAAAGCTGGTGGGTACTCACTTTTATCTATACATAATTTTTTATTAGTGGTTTTAATGTATAAAGCATTTCTTGTGCTAAAGAGATTTTCATGAGATACAAGGAAGATATGTGAATAAATACAAATTAAACCATTCAGTTTATATCTTAGGAGACTGCAACCGTACTTGAGTTGAGTGGCTGTACTCATTACAAATCTTTATCCAAATAAGATGTAAAGGACATCTAGGAGTAGTGTAACAGAAACTCTCTAAACTCTCCAGCTCTTGGAAATTCACTGGATTATACATTGTGGAATAAAAAAATCTGTATTTCTTTCTTATTCCAGAAAACAAAACAAAACCCTTCCAGGAAAATTGGTAGTACTTGCGTTGTACTTCAAGCTTATGCTGGTTTCATGTGCTTCAGGTCAGTGTGGGAAAACAGTCTAGTGTGTTTACTTTTGTTTTAATTGATCTTACTTTGACTTTGCATCCTTTCGCTGGACATCAGTGCTGGGAACTGTAAATAAAGTAGTGATATGCACATGTTATGTTTCAGTCAACAGAGTATAGGTTCTGGGTTCAGATTTTAGTCTCAGTGAAAACAGTGGGTGGTTTCTCACTAGGTGGAATTATTCAGAAAATATTTGATGTTTATTTAACTTCTCTCCCACTGAGTGTAGTGAGAAAGGAGCTCAGCACTGATTGCTCTAGAAAATTTCATCCTTGGTGTCATCACTGTTTGGCCTGCTGCTTGGTCAGGTCATCTAACTTTTGTGTACTGCAATAATTTCATTTGTAAGATGAGAAACTCAAACTAGCTTTTTAAATCCACATAGAAATGAGAAGTGTGTGTGTAAAAAGGCTGGTTTTCTAAGAATATTTCTTTTAAAAGGAAGGTTTTGTACACTTTAAATACTATAAAAGGTAGAAATAAAATAACTGCATGTTTTTTGTCCAAATATTGGTTCTACTATAGAAAAGTGTAGACTAATCAATCATGACTCCAATAGACAGATCGACGTGTGAAGGCCAGCTTGGTTAAGGTCTGGGTCTCATAAAGGAAGAGGCAAGTATAGGAAATGGACTCTGCCTTTGAAGAATAAAATGTAGCTTCCAGAACAAAGTCTAGTGAAAACCTATCATCACTTTTTGCTATTTCTAACGTAATAATCATCATGTATCTAATTGGCTGCCGCTCCTTGATCATACGGGTGTTCTGCTAGATTGTTGTTCTTCCCCTGGTCTGTAGCTGGGATGATGGAGCAGATGCTGACTTTACTCTGAACTGGCAAAGAGACTAACAGGCTGGGGCCTTGTTCTTGATCGTTGTTCACTGTCATGGTAAAAGTGGCTGACAATAATAAACTTCTGGACTAGGAGGTTTAAATGTAAAAAATAAAATCTATGAACACATGCAAATATTAGCTGACCAGTGCAAAGTATAAGTTCACTAAAACAAAGATCTGATGGAAAAATTGCTTCTGCCATGTACAGCTGTGTTATGGGATAATGTGATGATGGAAAAAAGGGGTTAATTTGAATGACCATTGAAGTTCCATAGGATCTGGGTATTTTATATCAATGGCTTGGTGTCAAAGATGCTGGAATCCTGTCAGTTCTCCTTGTGTTGTTTCAGCTCTCAGTGCAGGTTACTATTTGTATTTTTGTGCTTAATATTCTGCAAGACATGGAATATGCAGCAGGCTGTATGTTACAGGCTCCACACTAGTCCCTCCTAAAAGCTATTATTGGGTGCAGTAATCACCATCATAAAAATAAGCAAAAATAAAAAAGCAAAGAATGAGGCCTTTCCTCTGGGCTCTCTTGGCCTATTTTTTTCCAGAAGCTTTTGTTTTAAATTGCAAGCTTTGTGGCACAGAAACTGAAATATTTCCCTCTTATTCAAAGTATTCGGTTGTAGTAATAAACTCAATAATATTATAGGATCACTTGTGTGACTGTCCAGGGACAGAAGTGTCAGACCTTTGACATATGGAATCCAATTTAGGATTGGAACCATCATAGTTTTCAAGGGAGATGGATTTGAAATTATGAATTCAACTCCACAGTGTTTTTATTTATATAGAATAGTTTATACCTTATTCGAGATAATAGTTTTTTGTGTCATCTTTATAAAGTAATGTTGGCTACTCTGAGCACTTAACTTGAGATGATTTCTCTAGACCTGATTTATTTCCTGGAAGGATCGCTGAAAAATAATTGCAAAGAAACTACAGGTTTACTCAGCAGAAACCAGGTAGAAGTGTGATTGAACCTTCCTGTATTGCTAGTAATAGAGATAACAGAGCAGAAAACAACTAGCATAAATTTCTATCGTCGCAACCTTGTTAACCATTAGGGCACACTTACTTTGTCCTGGGAAAAGCAGCTTTGAGAATTCCTATATACACATATCTTTATACCTTATCTTACTCTTCCATCATTTTTCTCAAGTGTTTTTCTAAGCTGTTTGGTTAAAGCCCATCTTATTGTCTTAATTTAACGAGGTTGTTAGTCGTGTTTACATCAAGATACATCAGCAGCATTCTTCCAAAAGCACAGGTATATCAGTACTCTAGTTAGGTGTCTACATTAGTCATATCGCAACAGCCCTGTAATTAATTTCTTGGTAAATATCTCAACCTCATTTTGCCTGCTTGAATTCTGCAAAGTAACCTCTTGCCAGCCCATTAATACTATCAGCTCTATCTTTTGTATTCAAATATAAAAGATACAAAAAAACAGTGTAGGGAGGAAACAGTTTTATTAAAAAAGGAAGCCATTCCCAATTCAAAAGGGATATGAAAACTGTGGTCATGGATGTGGTATTTACACATGGTTATGAGGTAGCAGCAATTAAGAGATTTATTGATGGCGTGAGGCAATTTCAGTAATACTTAATCAATAACCAATTTGAATATTAACAAGGTGATTCAGTGAAATGTTGCAATTAAACAGCAACTTGATCACAGATTTGGGGATGACAGGGTCTGTGAAGAGAGGCAGTCTTAGACAGACTTAAATTGTTGGAGAATGCTCACAAGCTTTTGGCATACAAATCCTTCCTAGACACAACAGTCAAATGTTAGGTTGGTTCAGGAAGTCTTTTTTTGTTAGCAGAAGCAGCAGTGGAGAATTTCTTGTCTTTTGAACAAATTGTCTACCAAAATACTGCATTCAAAAATGAAAGTGATTAGCAGTGAGATCTACAGGGCAGGCAGAGGACTTGTGCAGGTGCCCAGACAGGTTTAGGACAGCATATTAAATAGAAATTTACAGCATATTGCTGGTAGCAGAGCTTTGACAAGGAGCCATATGCTAGACTGCATCTGGTGTATAGACAAGATAAAACTAGATTTAATGATCTTCAAAGCAAAATTGATCCGTACCTTCACAGGGGCAGAAGAAAACAAGCAAGGCCGACCTCTGTGTGGAGTCTGTCTCCTGTGAAGAAAAAAACCAGAAATGTAGCCATGTGCAATTCAAGCTAGGTATGGGAACTAGCTCTTATTTAGACTGGCCCAGAAGCTCCTATTTGTCTGCTCAGGGATCTTGGAATATCAGGGTATTATTTGACGCCAGAGAGGAGATGCTTTAGCAGCTGCTCAGAATAATAAAGAGCTCTATATGGTTGCTGTAGCTGCCCCTTCCTTTTCTGTTTGAAACACCCACTGGAGACAATACTTTCACCTGTGACAAAGACAGCAACTATTCTCTGCAAGGGGACTCTTTCCTTCTGGGGTGTCCTGGAACAGAGTTATAATGACTAAATACAAAAGATACTTCTAGAATATCAGCAGATCAAGAGAAAGAAAGACCAAGAAGAAATATTAAAATACCTTACTGATTTTATTGAGTTAGATTATCAGGGCAAGTGTCTGAAGTTTGTCTTTCATGATACCTTGGAAGCAATAAAAGACAACTGACAGGTGTCAAGTTAGCTGCTGCTGAAGACAAGGAACAAGTATTAAAAAGCCTGCTTGAAAAGAAGTGGCTTTTCAGGTCAGATATCTGAAACATCCTTTGTTTGGTCCACTGGATCTAAGTTACGAAAGAAAAACTCCAAATGAATGCAAACAAAGGTCTTGCTTTGCTAATTGTTCTGAAGACTAGTGACAACCAGGACCTCTCAACAGAAGGCAGAATTAACTAGCTTTGTTCACTTCTTGCTGGCAGAGCATGCCATGTGGGAGAACTAGAAAAAGAACTATAATTAAACTCCACCCATCTTCAAATGCAGGTGAAGAGATCATAATTCATGAAATTAATCCATACAATTAGACAATATTCATAGAATTATAAGCTGAGCACTGGATGATTAGTGATTCATGAATAATGAACTAGTGCCCACTCACTAACCTCAATGAGCATATCCAATTTGTATTTGCTTTGTGACCATGATCTTTTTCAATTCTGTATCTGCAACTAGAAAGGAATTTAAACAACCCATAAGAACATGCATGAAGTTTATGAGATTTTTTTTTTACCTTGAGAAAGGCCTTTGAAAGGATAAACAATACCTTGCTTTCATAGTCATATGGCAATTTTATGGATTTTTTTTGTTGTTATTGCAAAGTAGTAAGTTTACTGCCTGTATTAGGATCCCAAAAGGAGTGTTTCTTTGAGATCTTTTGGAAGACTTTGCTGATAAAGTATGAATGTCCCTATCCAGTCAGATAAACAGTCCACTTATGTTAGGAGACTGTCTTCAATAGTAATCAATAGGTGATGCCAAGGAGAAGAACAGACATCCTCAGATAACCCTCTCTGCCTTCACATTCACAATCTATAATCAATGCTGTGTGATTTTTTTTTAACTTACACAGAGAACACTCACAACAAAGCAACACAACCACCAATAGTTTATACTCTGAAAAGGGATCTTTAAGAAGTAAGATATATGGTGTGTAAAGCCCTAACTAACCTGGTATGACCTCATAGCTGACCTGAATTTCAGCAGGTGGAGACTTCTTGAGATCCCTGAAAAGACTGCCAGTGCACCTCCGAGAAAGGGTTTCTGTGCCAGCTGTAGAGAAGTCTCCGAATCTAAAGCAAACAAGTTGTTTCCACTTCAGTGAAAGATGCCGTCCACGTGTTTAAGCAGCAGTGGATACTTCATAAATTCGTAGAAGTAATCCAGATGTTAGCAAGGGGCAGCAGGCACGCAGAGTTAATGTGAAAACAGTGGAAGCCTGATACATGTGGAACTGCGTTAAAACACTTACTTGGGAATTTTTCTTTACTATCTGCTTTACCAAACTGCTTCTCATAAATCCCTCCACAGAATCCTCTTGAGAGCTGCCTGTACTTTCTTCCCTCCCATTTCCCGCTCCAAGAACATCAGAACAAAGCAACAAACCTCACCTTCGTTTGTTTTAAGCCTTTTCCTTTATTATGTCTGACATGGGTTTGTGTTGTACTTTCATGCATTTACCTAGTTCTGGTGGTAAGCTCCTTAGACAGGAACGGTGTTTCCATACATTTCACTGTATTTATTGAGCTACGTGTATGATCATCTGCAGAACAGATTATCATTATGATTGCAACAGCCAGGTCTGCAGGATTAACCAGTCAGAATGAGAAAAGCCAGCTACTGGCCTTTTTTTTTAAAAAAAATAAATTCTTGACTAATATCAACTGCTTTCTGAGCTCTTTAATAAGTGAGTGAGACTGTTGAACTTCTACAACATATGCATCTCTGAGTTATGAATGGGCAAGGGGATGATTTCTGAAATGGAAAACCTGCTAGATTTTGACTGTCTGGTAAGTCAGAACACTGTCTCACAACCAATTTGTGTTTGACAGATTTTTAAATTTTAGCTAACTTAAGGCAGTTCTTTGCTAATGGAGTTGTTCTTATATTTTAAAAGTTTACTGAGGCTTTTAAAATTATTATTTTCACTTTCTTCTCTGTCATTTCTGATAATCCTCTGTTCTGTTTGGGATGGGATTTCAAAAAAAGGCTAAAAGACTTCAATAGCACAAGCTGTCATGGTCCAGAGTTATTGAAAGGATTTGGAAAATTCTGTTCTAGGTGTTCTGGTTCTTTGCCTGTGAAATGGGTGTAGTAACAGCCTATCCCATCAGGGTGGTGAAAGAATGGATGAATTTATAGAATCATAGAATACCAGGTTGGAAGGGACCACAAGAATCATACAGTCCAATACCAAATTTGGTATTGTATCATCAGTGGCACTGTTGAGATGCGGTCTGAAGTTTTATATTACTGTGTAATCTACATATAGAGGTCACTATCATGGATGTATTTATCTTTATTTTAATATTATGTATATAGTAGGCTGATGGGTCAAAAATAAACATTATGATGGAATACCACAAAACGCAGTTTACCAATTTAGCAGAAAGGGATAGTTTACCTATAAGGTTATCACCAAGGCTAGGCAAAAAAGAGATGACATGATTACAAGTGTTCTTTAAGCCTAAGAACAACATCATGCATTATGGAAAACACAGATTAGGAAACTAAGCAGGTTTGATTTTGGTGTTAATACTGTAATGGCTAGTTGCTTTAAGATTGCTGTAACACGTTACCTGTGGTTATGAGTAATAATTGTTATTTAAAAAGTTACAAAACTGTTTATGAGTACTAAGCTTGTGTACACCAATTTTGAGATTGATGCTTGCTATGTGAGGGTATTGCTTGTGTAAATTTGCACACATATAAAGCAACAGAGTTGAAGATTTCTAGGAGGAAAGTGCCTTTTTTCTAATACTCTTATATTACAAAGTGGCAGGTGCCAGACAATAGGTGTCAGCACTGATTCAGCTATGCACAACTTCACTGCAAATGTAGATTAAGGCAGCTGGTGTTAAGCACAGGTTTACTGTGAACTATACTTTCAGCAAACTGAATGCTTGTAAAGAAGTGCTGAGACTTGTTATACAATAGCTTTTCCAGGGGACAGACTGGGCAATAGAATACATGAGTCAGAAGATAAGAGCTGATAAAAACAATGTATGTATTGTATTCACTCTGCCATATTTCCAAAATACTGAAGGAAAACTGTTTCTGAAAATTGTAATTTAATTAGGTTTTGGTGTTTTGTGAGTTTTTCAGAGAGGTTCCTGGGAGGGACACTTAGATGTAGTGCTTTCCAAGGGATTTTAAGAAAACAAAAAAAACCTCAATTGAAAATAATATGCTTAATATGCTGAAGAAGGAAAGCAAAGTCACAGAAATCAGAATGGAGCAGACAGGATTAAGCACAGTGCTAGCAAACTTCCATGAGACTTTGGAATTGTGCTGTTTTGTGGAGAAATTTTGAACTGGAACTAGGGGTTTAGATACCTCATTCATGAAACCAACGTGTGTCAGATCTAGGGATCTGTGGACAATTCCATTGCAATTTTGGAAGAAAAAACAGAAAAACTAAACCCATGCAAAATGTACAGTTGTGTAATGGAGAAACCAGAAGAAATCACCACCAAGGAAATGGAAGACAAAAAAATATTCAAAGAATTGGCTTTCCCCTGTGTTTCCCTGTCAACATGCACGTAAGATCCGGGATGTGAGGATGAAGCCAAGAAAGGTAAGTCCAAAGCCTTTAAGAGTCCAGTGAAAACATTATGATCTTAGCTCAGCACCTCTTTTGGGGTGCTGGATCAGAGTTTCCGTTCTCTAGAATTGCTTTTGTCTGGACAAATCTGTTTAAATTATGTTTTTGTAGGTGGAGGACACTGTAGCTTTAAAACTCTAAGGAAAAATAGTGAAATAGTCTTGGAGTCAGACTACTGGCTGATGTGTGTGTATCGAGGAGATTTTAAACAAGCAGGTGCTCTCATGAGAAAGACCTCCGTGTGTTTGAGTGCCAGGTGGATGGCTATGCACAGAGCAAGGGAAATAGAGCTTTTTCTTGTCAATATTTAGTGAGGGATACTTGAGAGAACCCCCCTCCCCGGGAGTTTGCGTTGTATTGCAAAATCCTGTGAGCTCCTGGCAGCTGTTGCAGTGGCACATGCTGAGTGCCCCACGCCTGGCAGTGCAATCTAAAGGGAGCGCAGCTGAATTATGATCCATTGCTATATAAAAGGGGGCGGGTCACTCTGCTCACTCCAGCTCCTTTTCTGTCATTACTGCTGCAGAAGCACCAACCAAAGGCAGCTGGCACGCCTCTTCATTGGCTCTTATATAATATGGGGTTTCACAGGGCACTGATGTAGAAATAAAGTCAAATATTCTTGAGGCAGACTCACATTACTTGTCATATTGCTGGTGCTCGCTGCACTGTGGGGTGTAGGGCTGCTCTCGGAAGGGTGATCTGTGGCCCTATTTGAGTGAATTTTGGAAGGTGTGCAGGATGTCTGCAAACGAGACAGGGGATGAACTTGTTTTCTTTGTGAATGGTAAAAAGGTAAGGAAGATTCCAGCTTTCTGTCTGGCTTGCTGCTGGCCTGTGGCTTGATTACTTGCTTCTATAGTCATCTTTTTCCTTTTCTGAAGTTTTCTAACACCAGTACAATTGCCATAATTTTTAAGTATTAAATTGTGAAAACTATTTATTGCTTTGCTAAGTGGCTTTTTATCTTCTTTGATTTTACTTTGCGAATTATTCAGAGTAACACAGCTATATAATGTTCCTTTTACATTTTAGATTTGTTGGCAGTAATTTACTGCAATTCTGAGGTAACTACTTTTAAATAAAGGTGCACTGACTTAACACAGGCATTTCTACTAGAAATAACTTCGGTAATTACAATAGATCTGGAAAATGTAAATCAAATGTAAACATTCAGATGTTCAGCAAGTAATTCTGACTTCTGATTTTTAAAAGAGATTTAAGTAAGATGTTAATTCCATTTCCATTTAAGTAGCTATAAAACTCTTTGAAATCAAAGCCCATTAACTGATACTGTTTCCTAGATCAACTGCTGACAATTACTTAGGAAGTGACTGTGTTTCATAGGAGGGTGGGGTGGTCCTTGCACAAGCTGGGCTTCTTTTAACAGCTTGTCCCAGAGCCCCCTTTCTCAGTCTGGACTTCTCCTGGCTACCACTGCAGCCTTGAACCTTCAAAAGCTGGTAACAAGTCAAGGCTGCCTCTTTTTGAGGAATGAGTGCCAAGTTAGGTCTATTCCTGAGCTCAGCTCATTGCTAATCTTGCCCCACCACCTTCCTCTTGCCTACGTACTTGGGCAGGGAAACTTGTGCCAGAGCCACTTCCAGCTGGGAAACCTAGGGATGGGAGAGGATTGCATATTCACTGTGTACTGTGGAGCTGAGAGTTTGTGGACTTTCCCTGTGGACTGCACTCATGTGCAGCACTCAGTTTGGGCTAGAGAATTAACTTTTTAGCCCCTTGGGGGATTGCACAATAGTCTTATATGGTTAAAAAGCTCTGCACCCTGCCCTAGGCACAGAATTACTATCAACTTTGCTTTTTTTGGTCTTTCATGCTAATTTAATCAAATGTAAATGTGGATAAGATTGTTACTATGTTTAGGGTGTGTTAGTTACGAATTTGGATCCCAAACTGAATTGGAATTTGAACTTTCCAAGATACTAGAGCGTTTGATATCAAAGTTTTGTTTTATCTACATATCCATAGTTAGTTGGAGAATGAATTTTATCTAGTATGGATTGTAAGTTAATCAAAGTGCTCTTGAGTCTAATACTGATGTAGAACCCAGCCCTGGTTCTGAGGTTTTCTACAAGATGACAAGTGAAGCTTTGCTTATACAGATCAGTAATGGTTCATATGTCAATATTAATTGACCAATCAGCCATTCATTTTTTCTACAAGGAGGTAAAAACTTGAAGCTCCAAGTTAATCCCTCCATGTGAACCTCAATTTTTAGAGGGTGAATCAGGAGCTTTTTGAGTCTTACAGCAGGAGATTGCCACAAACATGTTGGGCAATCCAAACACTGATACAGGCCAAGTGTAATGTCTTGTTTTCCTTTTCTGGTATGCTCTAATGAAAGAGAATTGTAGTTCTGGTGCCAGATCAGCTATGGTTCAAAACCAATAGGCCACTCATGGTAGGTATGAAAAATTTATAAACAAATTCCTATATACATTTACAGGTGGTGCTTCAGCATTAGTTTGTGCTCAGGTATTACAGGAGCATTGATTGCTCTGTGTAAATCAGTAGAAAAGCCCTTCTTCCTGGAGGAGGCTCTTGACTAATGTATGAAAACATGTATTAGTCAAAGCAAAAGAAAACAGGCTGAGCTTCACAGAACTGGTTCTGTGGGAGTCTTTTTTCTGTGCATGTGGAGTGAGGCAGAGAAGGGGAGAAAGAGCAGCCTAGACACTGAAGCCCAGCAGCAGAAGGCAACCAGTTCCTTTTGTATCTACTGTCTGTCCTGGAGCCAACAAACACGCTGTGAATGGCATTGCTCTTGGTGCATTTCAGCAATTTTTGTTGAACTGCAGTTCCTGTTTACAAAAGCCACATCTCGAAGTTGACCTTGTGCATGTGTAAAGAGTTTTATTACAGTGTTATCTTGGCAGTTGTTGGCTAAAAAAACCACTAGGGAACAGTTAATACTACCAATGGTCCCACCTCATTCCACATGTCAAGGCTGCCCCAGCATCGTTCCCTGCTGGCTCATGGAACTGGCAGTGCTAGCAAAGGAGCAGGTTCCACCTGATCAGAGAGGAGGGGGCTTCCCGGATTGTGCTCTCCCCAGAGTCTCCAGTGACTTTTTTTTCTTCCATTCCTTTTTTGGGTGTGCTGCCAAAGTGGCTTGAGTTACACCTCCGCCAAATGCAGGTTTAAGAATTGGACTCAAGGACAATCTGATCTGTGGCAACAAATGTGGAGTTTGTTCGGACATTTCTGCACATGAGAGGTTGTGTGATGGAAGAGGTGGTGGGAAGTGCCTGGGCAATGCTGCTGAAACAGGAGGCAGCAGTTAGGATATGGCTCCGTTCATCTGGAGTCCTGACTAAATATTGCAGCTGATTGGATGCAAAGAATGTGATAGCATGGCTGGTGGGAAAGATTACTGCTGTGTGAATTCGTGACAGTTTGACATTGCTAATGGGCTGCTGATATTCTGTCATAGTACAAAACTGTGCGATAAAATGTGGTTGATAACATAGGTACTTTCATGGCAGCAAATCCTTCCCTCTTGCATTAGCCCAGTCTGCAATGTTGTCAAGAAAATGTCCCTTGAGAACAGCTGAGCATACTTCACATTCAGGATTGTTTATTTTAAGCACCTGTTTACTTCACTGGGCATAAAGCTTGGCACACTACTAACACAAAGTTGTCTTGATAGTCTGCCTAGACTAGAGTGGAAAACAACACACACAATTTAAAGCTAATGTGGCAATTTTGTTTTCGTCAGCTGATGAGTCTGTCTCATGCATATGTAGCATGCAATTTTAGTTCAAACATGTGCAGTCAGTGTTTCTGTTTCTATCCTGAATGTTAGGAAGGAGTCTATGCTGGAAGTCACATTAGACCTTTTCCAAAGCCTGTGGATATTTGATTGTAGATGGGACCAGCCAAAATACAGGATTTTTTTTGAGCTTTGGGACCCTCTGAGTCCTACATAAACAGTGAATTACAAGTTTTCAGTGTGCTGGTTTATAGCAGAACAAAATGTTCTCATGACCAATAGCAGATTTACATTGGGTGTTACATTACTCAGTTTGTTAATCTAATTGTTGTTGTTCTAATCCTTTTCCCTAGTAAATTAATTTGAAATCTCTCATTGACTTCAGGAATACACATTCACAGATTTTAAGGTCCTAGGAGGCCTTTACCATTGACTAGTCTGGCTTGCTGTGTGGCAGTCTAGTTAAAACCTTCCCCCTTCTCTTCTTGCAACTGAGTGACTAGGGACCAGTGATTGAATGGGAGTTTGCCACTCAGAAAAGTATCTGTTTCTCATTTAAAGACTCTAGCTGATGGAAAGTTTAGTATGTTGTTTGGTAAACTAGAAAAGTTTCTGTTTTCTTTTCCTTTTTGTTCTTTATTTACCTTGCTCAAATACTGTTTTTTTAAAATTGAAAACTCCTTTCCTTAACTTTCTGGGAATACTAATTTAAATACGATTCTTTATGTTTCGAAGGCAAAGTTATCCGAGTTAAAGGAAAGTTAAGAAGACAGCAAATAAAATATTTATTGAGATCCAGGATTTGTACATGAAATCATGGGGAAATGAGCTCAACACCTCTCTGGACCAGCCCATGGGCTCTAAGAGTGTAGAGTACTGCTTAGGAACTTGTTCCATTTACTATTTAAAGACTGAAGAACTGTGGGGCCTACAAGAAAGCTGGAGAGGGACTTTCTACAGGTATGTATAGCGACAGGACAAGGGATAATGGTTTCAAACTTAAAGAGCGTAGATTTAGGTTAGATACTAGGAAGAAATTCTTTACTGTGAGGATGATGAGACACTGGCACAGGTTGCCCAGGGAAGTTGTGGATGTCCCCTCCCTGGAAGTGTTCAAGGCCAGGTTGGATGAAGCTTTGGGCAACCTGGTCTGGTGGGAGGTGTCCCTGCCCACGGCAGGGGAATTGGACTGGATGATCTTTAAGGTCCCTTTCAAGCCCATCCATTCAATGATTCTGTGATTGTAGGGCCAGGCTGGGCTCCCTGCTGAGGTGATCTCAGTATTTAAGACTCTTAGGGTCAGCACACAAATAGATGTGTAATACAAACACAGCTGTACAGAGCAAATTTGTTGGGAGTCATGTGACTGTCAGTGCCATCCTAACATTTCCAACGAAGTTTCTTTCTGCCTTTGATTAATTTTTAAGCTATCACATGCAGTAAAATCCAGAGTTTTGAATCTGTCAAATTGTAGCCATCAATCTGATATGTCTGGCAATATAACATTTGATTACAAAAAACCCCAACCAAACCAAACAACAACAAAATCCTAAAAAACAGTAACTGACCTAAAAGGAAATATTTCTTTAATTGCAATATCTAAGTAGGCTGACCCTACTCCCACTGAAGGCAACGAATATAATTCGGTTTCCTTCTATACAAGGACACTGGGGGGAAGAGCAAGAATTGTTTTGGTGGGTAAGATATTGAGCTGTGAATAGTATTGTTTTGGACATCAGACAAGAGGAGATGTTATCTCCACCCACAGGGTTTAAAAATATTTTAAGAACAAATCACAGCAGGTAATTGTAACAAACCACTGGAGGAATGACATGTTAGAGGACAAAACCAGCATCAATGATGTTGAAAAAAAGGCAGAACAGTAAGAAGCTCTTAGTCTGTGGGCAGCAAGAGAGACTCGTAAACAAGTATCCCCCCCACCAGGAATCTGTGTGTGAAGAAATGACTCCTTGCTCTCTGGCGTGTGAGATTTGGTTTGATCCAGAACGTACTCCAAACTCTTACCCCTTATCTCCCTCTGATCTCAAGTGTCTGCCAGCATTGCAGATGCACAGCTACAGTGGAGCAGTTTGAAGTGACTGAAGTAGGAATCCTGGGCTATTGGTTTGAACAGGACAAGAGCGTGGATGTTCAGGACATGTTCCACTGCGCAGTGGGATCCACTTTCTGATGAAGTTGAGCCAAGTTTGACTTTGGGACTTAATGCATGCTTAAGTACCCCACTAGAAGTGTGCAGAGCTGAGTGACTGGATGCTTTGCAGAATGAAGGCTTGGACCGGTGTTTTGTTTCTTACTTAACTTCCTGAAAAGCAGCCCTTGAGCCAAGCTTTTAATTGCTTGGTTTGAGTACATAAGGGAGTGCTGCTTGGATTCTTTCAATAAAAGTTCTCGAGACATTTTCTTTGATCTAAGCATAGAATAATCTCAATAGTCCTTAACCATCTTGAAAACTGTTTCAGAGCTTTTTCTCTATGCCTGGCTATCTTGGAAGCTGCTTTGGGAGAGCTTGCAATGGCCATTGGCACAGCCCTGAGGAAGAAACTCAGCTTGACAGTGAGGTTATGAGTTGCTGAGGAAGGCTCTTACGTGCAAATTGGCTGTAAAAGGCCTTTTTTTCCATGGTACACTCATAGTCACAGGCATTTTTGGAATTATCTGTTTACCAATTTACTACAAAAGGATATATGTGCTTACTCTGAACAAACTGGCCACGAGAGAGCCACTGTATGATCATACTTGTTTCTATGCATCCAGAAGGTGAAGAAACAGAAGCACTCTGCTCTGAACAGCAGCAATATGAATGCTGCATGATTTACAGTGCAACATCCTCAAGCTAGAAGAATTAACTCTGTTTCCTCATAGATTATCACCTATGCAGGAATAAAATGTGCAAAAATGTGAGCAGTTGTGTTTTCTAGCAGCATCTTTATCAGATAGGTCTAAAAACGTGGACTCAAATAGGAAGTATGAACCTTGTCTCTTCAGAATAACCGTCACGTGTCAAAGGCATAACATTGAAGCAGTACAGCGATTGTGAAGGTTTCTTATCGGTAAGAAGAAAAGCTTACAGAAGTGACCTCTGTTTCAATTTGCCCTTCCAACAGGGAGTGATTGATTTACATAAACTGTAACTATTGTACTTAGGATTTGCACAGTGCAAGAGCCAAGAACACATGATTACATTCTGGCACACAGTGAAATTGGAAAAGTTTCTTGACACTCTATTAATAGCTGAAAAAAGGGGAAGACAAGCTCTGCAGCCATTTGGAGGCAAGGGCAGAATTTTGCTTTTCTGACCATCAGGCAGAGTTTGAAGTAAAATCTAATTTTATGCCTAATAGGTAACTGCTAATAGTGTTGTTTACTAATAGGAGGGAGCTGACTCAGGATGGCTGCTAATATAACACTGATTGATTTAAGTTACCAGGGAAGAAAAAGAATCTTTAAGATGTTTGGTACTTGCTGTCTGTCCTGCAGTACCTGTATTGGCTGTGTTAGGGTTTCCAATGTCGCTTTATTTTCCTCTGCAAAGTTCGTTACTGATGCCGTTTCTGTCATTCTGTTTATCTGCTCATTTTCTCTGTCTCTCCTAACAGTAAGAAGGAGAAGGGACAGTGGTTGGTTATATATGGTTAATAAAGATGAGATGCAATTTAAGTACGAAACAGTTATTTCTCTCTCTGCTCACTGCTTATTCCGTTTGCCATTTTTGATGAAGATTTCTTAAGATTTGCCTCAGCATGCCATGGCTAAAAAGCTCTGACACATGCAGTGCATATATTTTATTTGTCACAATAAATTCAGGGAAACATTGTGTCTGGATATGTGACCAATATTGCTGAACATATTAAGGGGAGTTAATCAGTGGTTCTGCTCCCTGCTTTGGAAAAGAAGTTGCAGAAAGACGAAATTTTCTCCTTCCAACTAGCATATCTGTTTTGTAAAGTGCTCTGTGTGTAACAGTACCTTTCCCTTCTTGCAGGTGGTGGAAAAAGATGTGGACCCAGAAACAACTCTGCTAACCTATCTACGAAGAAAATGTATCCAGTGTCACAAGAAACTGCAGAAGGCTTTAAATGCCTACAGCATTTCATAATTGTTTACTGTTCTGCCTATCACTTGAGTGTTAGGCAGAGCTTGTGTGCAGAGCATAAGAGGGAGTGCTCTGCAGAGTCTGGTATTTCTTGCTGGCAAAGATTACAGCTGGTATTCCAAACTTAAACAATGACAAGCTTTAGAGAATATACTTTAAATATACTTTGAACAATTTATTAATACTTTAAAAGGAAAACTCTCAGAATTGCTAGGAATTAGAATATGATGGAAATGAAGCAATAGTGACATGAAAATAAAACGGAAGGAAATTTAGGTTTGTTCCACACAAATTGTAAAGAATTTTCTGGCCAAGTCATTACAGCCACTTGAGCTGCTTGCTGTATCACCAAACAATTTGGTATTACTGGATAGGTAATATCCAATGACTTGATTATCCTGTGGCCTGTTTATCAGATGACCCAGGGATGCAAACTCAGAGGCAGGGTTTCCCACCACAGTCTGTGGGCATGTTTACATGAGCAGGTGCGAGCAGTCACGATTCACTCCTGTCTGAAACTGGTCAACACATGAGTCAGATTAGCTGCAGGAGCTGTGTAGCTATTACTGCGATGACCAGGCTGACTATACTAGGTCTGGTTCAGTAGGCAGTGTCATTCCATGTTTTCTGAGTTTTTGTCTGACCAGCTGTGTGTGTACATGTGCCAAACTGTTCACATCTGTCTCGGTATATTTCTTAAAAAGAATAACGCATACTTATTTCACCATGCTACCACACTCAATTTGTCTGGGATTTGAAAGAAGTATGGGGATATAAATCACACTCTTCTTTGAGGTTTCCAGCTGAACTATCAACACCCTTATTTTGTCTGAATGTCCCTTGGATGGATAAAATTCAAGAGGAAAAATAAGTGTCATGCCTCTTGTGCCTGTGTGCACTTCCTACCACTAGACCTTTTATGTCTAAACTTGTTAATGTCTAATACAAGTAGCTTTGTAAAGAGATAATCAGAGCTCTTCAAAACCTTCTGATCTTCTATATGAACATTCTGGTGAACTTATTTTGTAGATGTCTGATTAGGGTCAGACAAATACTTTGAGAAACATGTTTTATTGAGGCAGATCGACACTGTTGTCAAGAGAAACATTGGATGGCATAGGAAAGCTGTATTTCTGTTGGAGCAGGCATGTGATTGTGTGAGAAGTAGACATGGCTCTCAGAGACATGATTTAGTGGTGAACTTAGTGTTAGGTTTATGGTTGGACTCAGTGATCTTAAAGGTTTTTTCCAACCTAGATGATTCTATGATTTCTATGAAAACAGTCAGTTCTAGAATCTTTGCAGTGAAGGCAAAGGTTCCCTCTATCATAGAGTTTCCTCTATCATGATGCCTGCTGGTTTTCCACAGGCCTAAATTGATTATCTCAGCACAGGCACGTGTCCATTGCCAATGAAAGCAGCTGCTCTTTTCCCACCTAATGTCTCTGGGCATTGGTCAGTCCTCTTCACAATGAGTAACGGCATCTAATTACCTTTTAATGAGTGAAGGAACCCAAAGCAGAAATGATTTGAGGATCTCTGTATTGAAAACCCTTTACGGAACATTTGATGTAAAGTCTGATGATAAAGTGCAGACATGCGCTCTACAGCCTGTGGAGGAGCCTGCTTAGAGCAGTCCATACACTTTGTGTCTGTGCAGTGGTTCTGTGCATCTCTGTTAGTTCTGGCTCCCAGTGTCTCCATTCTGTGGTTTTTTAGGAACCAGGCTACTGAGGAGCGTGCTTGGCTCATTTTGTCCCTAGCGATGGGGAAGTCGTCACACGTGTGATGAAGAGAGAAGCCAGTGTGGGCAGACCATGACTCTTGAGATGCAGGTAGTCTGTGAGCAGTTCAAGTGCAGCTCCCACATCAGTGCTAAACTGTGAGACTTGTAGCACTGCGTGACTGCCTTGCCTCGGCACCTTCTAGGTGGTAGGAATTACTAGCTGTAAGAAAGAGTCCACCACCGCTGGTGAGAGGTCCTGGAGAAGATGTCACCATGTATCTCAGGGATGTGGCTCCATGTGGGAACAACTCCTGCTCAGCAGTTACTGAGTGCTTTATCTCCCTTATGTAATTTCCTTTTTTGAGTCTAATAGCAAGTGGGAGCTGTTGAAGTTCAGATTTTTTTGTTTATTCTAAGAGTCTATTGGAACGTGGACTGCCTCCTTATTAGGGCTTTGCCAGCATTTGAAACTTTGCTTATGTTTAATTGTTAAGCAGATAAAATAAGTGCTTGTTTTCCAGCAAGAACTTGTTGCTAAGCCTTGATTGACAGGTATTTGAGCAGGCTTCTGCCAACACTCTTTGTGCTTTCCTTGATTCCTGTTCTCCCAGTGGGCCTATGTGGAACCAAACTAGGCTGTGGAGAAGGTGGATGTGGTGCTTGCACGGTTATGATATCCAAATATGATCCCTTTCGGAAGAAAATCCTGTATCCTTTGCAATCTGAACTCTTCAACAGAGAAATGAAATGGGGACAGATCCAGGTTCTTGACATTCGAGACATGGCACTGTTTCTAAAAATAGTTAAATAATGTATGTTTCTGCCAAAAATGGAATTATTAACTTTCAGAATGTAAACTCAGAAGGCTAGAACAAGAGGGTATTTTTTCCTACAGCATTGCATAGTGCTGATAGGGAACTATTTCATTGTGCCCTGAAATATTTGCACTGACTAGTGTGCAGACTATATGCCTTTTCCCAATTCAGAAAACATTTATGCTCCTGTTTTACAATGTAATATACCTTGTTTTGATGACCCAAATAATGATTACTGTGATAAAATCTTTATTGCTATTGTATTATTAAAATTATCTGGTTTCTGTATGCCAACAGATTTTCACTTTTTCTCTTCTTCTATTGTAACCTTCAGAATGAGTCTTATTTCCTGAGACATAAGCTTTCCTCCTGTTTTCTCTTTAATTAAAGAGTGAAGCAATGGAATCAAATAAAATGGAGAACATGGAGAGAGGATGAAACAGAGGGACAGGACCCAGTTTATTTTTGCTGTGGGGAATGGAAAGCACTGAAATCTTGGGATATAGTTGGAATAGTGCTTGCAGATAGTTTAACTTGGGATCATCTAACTTAGTGGCTCTGCGTAGTAACATGGACTTGAATAGGATATCTTTAGGGTCATTATTCTGTTTTAATAGAAATGAAATAAAGTAGCTAGTTCCTAGAAGTTTGGCAACATTATTGTATTTTACATTTAACTTGGGCTTTTTCGCTATTTGCTATCTAGAAATGGCTTCCTAGGTAAAAGGCCAAGAGCTCCATGCTCTCATGTAACTTAGCAAGTGGGCCAGGCCAGCTGTATAACATCTTGGTATTTGTAGTCTGTCCCTATAAATTACTTGGGTTCTGTAGCTTAACGTACAACAAGGATGTTTAAAGTTGTTAATTCTATGTTGTTATTTCTGTGGTGAACACTCAGTTTAAACTTCAAGTGAAGTTGATGAGAATTTTGGTTGAGTAGGTGCTGTCGTATTTTGCTTGTAACTAATACCTGATTGCAACTATTTAAGTTATCCTATTATGTCCACTGCTACAATTTCGGAGTACTCTTCAGTCCTTTTCTTCCCTTTTTCCTTTGTTGAGCAGCATTGTCAAATGAAATGACCTTAATTTGTTATTTTAGCCACCATACTGCCAATGCTTGCCTCTTCCCTGTCTGTGCCCTGCATCATGTAGCTGTAACTACTGTTGAAGGCATAGGAAACACAAAATCCAGGCTGCATCCAGCCCAGGTAAGCTGTTAATACTGGTAACTTTAAAACCCCTTATCCATGTTTTCTTCTTATGTGAATTAATCCTGTTCCAAGGTGGTGGGATCTCTATCATAATGTTAAAGCCAGGAGTCTGGCTTTCCACATGAGTAGTTTTTGCTTGCAGGAGTGACTAAGTGACAGAGTCAAACTCCCAGGTCAATGCTGCAGCTCTGTTATGCCCCAACAAGTTAACTGGTGCTATCCTCGCTGAATTGCTAATGCTTTTGTTCTAGGGCTACGTGGTTGCATTTGGTCCACATCCTGGACCAAATCCCAGCAACTAGGGAGGCTGATGTGAAAGCCTGTATAATGACTTGGAGCTAGGAAATCTAAGTTAGGTTTTGACTCTCCTGTGGCCTTCCATGAATGACCTTGATTTCTTGTCCTGCATAGTTAGGAACTTGCCCTGCAGTGGTGCAGTAAGGTTTGGTTCCGCAGTGTTTCTGGAGTTCCAAAATATCCTTGGTGGGGAGGAGTGACAGGAATATGAAGCCTTGTTCTTCTAGCAAGATGTTATAATGCACTTTTTATGGAAGTAGGCTTGCCTCAACCTAGTCGGAAGTACTGCTCCTTTAAGGGAGACTATGATTCATCTCAGTTTGTACAGTGGATAGGAATTGTGCCAATAGTTATCTGAGACGGTAAACAACAAAGTGAAAAATAAGTTAGACGTGCATGAGTGGATGGCAGCTACTCTGACCTTTGTTTGCTTGTTTTCTTTTCCCTACCTCCCCTGAAAAACTTTGAAGTTCAAACTCGGGTCTGTATAGGTAGCCCCAACATTTCTAGCATGGTAAATCTGACGAACTCCTGATCTCATTGGAGGCTTCTAGCTGCCTTCAGTTACATTGGGAACTCAAACCCTAGAGGCAAACTTTTCAGTGTTCTTTTCTTTGAAGACTGCTTCACAGATTAATTGAGCATCTCATCAGAGAACATCTGATGATAATCTTAGCTCCACTAGTGAGATTATTATTTTTTTTAACAGAGATATTACAGAAACAAGCACAACAATGAACTCACCTCAGTATTATGAGCTGATGGTTGTTGTTACTTTTTTTCAGGAGAGAATAGCAAAAAGTCATGGGTCCCAATGTGGCTTTTGCACTCCAGGCATTGTAATGTCCATGTATACATTGCTTCGGAACAAACCTGAGCCCAAAATGGAGGAGATAGAAGATGCTTTCCAAGGTAATACTCATAGCCCTGCAGAGATGCAACTTGTTCTGCTTTCGTTACATCTATTTCACCAAATGGGATGGGGGTACACCTTTGTTTAGTGTATTTCATTAAAGATAGCCGATTGTTATGAGGTTAAGAACTACCTTTTCCTCTATGAAACTGGCCAAGTGCTATGAAGTGAACAAAAATGGCCTGTGGGAAATCTCACAGAAGCTCATTGTCCTGAAGCAGGGGCAAGTGGTCTCAGGCTTGGATTAGGGTGCCACTAATCTTAACACAGAACAAAAGGTGGCCTGTCCCTGGGGAGCTTATAAGAGCCTCCAGATCTCCTTCTTTATTCATTGCTGTCACAAAAGCTTGCAGAGGTAACAGAGAGCATCTGGGCCAACCTCAAGTAAAGGACCAAGACAGAAATATACATTATGAAGTGGGGCAGAATCCAACCATGTAAATCATCTGAGAGGCTGCTGTTATTGCTGCGGTTAGAGCTGTTACCATGCTTCTGGCAGTGACCTTAGAAGAAATCAGATGAAAGAGAAAGCTACTTCTTTGTAATTCAGGAGACTGGATAGTTGCTATACTGATTAGAGTCACATAATTGAAGTAAACAAATACTGAATAAGGCAGATAATTTTTTTCTAAATTAATTTAAATTTAAAATATCAACAAAAAGGGATGGCAGGATTGTTGCAGAATTACTAATGAAATTTTCCTCCTCCCAGTTATTTCATTGGCTTTATCTAGATTTGAAAAACTTTTGTGAGAAACAATAAAATGTTCTAAAAGAAGTTCTCAGCCAAATGATGCTAAATCTTTTTCCTTTTGCTCTGCCAATGCAGGGAACTTATGTCGGTGTACAGGGTACAGATCCATCCTGGAAGGATACAGGACATTTACTAAAGTAAGTGGCTTCAGAAAATGTTTTAAAAATCCGGAAGGCTGGTGGTTTTTCTATTACTAAAATACACCATGAGCTGAAATGGGGAGGAAGGAACTATCCATGCTACAACAACCCAGCTTCTACTCTTGATCCCATTAATAATGCAGGAAGACCAACTCCTTTACTACCACCAGTTGCTGGAAATGAAGCACTTTAAGATCTGCCTGATGGTCCCTTTTTGGATCACAGTGATCAGATGCTGTAATTATTTTCTGAAAGTCACTGAAAAACTCAGCATCTCTACATAATACAGCTTGCAGATGATCCCTGATATGGAAAAAGTGTGAAGGTATATGGTGCATAAATAGGGACATAAGGTGGGAGAATTTGATAAGAAAGTTACTTTCTTGAAAGATCATCTGCAGAGCTGAAATAGCTCTGGAAAGAAGTTGAAATCACTGCTGTATAGCTCTTGCCGAGAACTCATCTGCTGGTTTAGGTGAGGTATGAAGCTTTGCCATAAGTTTTCTCTGGTCCCTTTGTTCCTGAAAGTCTGCTGGAGCTTTTGAAGAAAAGTAGATCATTAGATACTTCAGTCATTACTTGCCAGTTACGGGGCTACCCTGGTATTAAATATCACAAGTAAAGAATTTAGAATGCTGCCCATTAATTACATTTTATTACCTGGAATTACAGTCAAAAAAGAGAATACAAGCAGGAGTGAGTTCCATTACAAATGGTTGATAAATCCAGTCAATATAATCTGTTTGGATTTCTAACAAGCTCTCAACAGTGTCTCACCAAAGGCTTTTAAAGACAATAAGCAGCCATGGAGTAAAGGGGTATGTATATCTCTCTACAGATGAGAGATTGGTTAAAAGGCAGGAAATGGCAGGTAGAAGAAAATGGTGTATTTTCACAATGGAAGGGGGTCACTGGTAGAGTTCTGTTGGGACCTGTGGTCGGAGCAAGGCTGTTCAAGATATCTCTAAATGAGGTGGAAAAGAGAGTGAGTAGTGATGTGAGAAAACAGGTTAATTGGTATCAAGTTAGTCTTGGTAGTGAAGACAGTAACAGACTTTCAGGCATTCTGGAAGGACATTATGAACCTGAGAGACTGGAGAATAGAATGGCATACAAAATTTGGGGCAAAAATATGCAAAGCAATTTACAGAGTGAAAGGCAATCCTCATTTCACATACAAAATGTTAGGCTGTGAGCAGACACAAGGTCATCTTCCTGTTACCATGCAGGAAGATGATTTTTGAGGTGCGGGAGGCAGTTCCAGGAAAGTATCAGCCTAATGCTCACTGGCAGTCAGAACAACACTTCAAAGAGTAGAGAACAAAACAGGAAGCACTGCCATGCCACTGTCTGCATCATGGCTCTTCCTACACTTGTGAACTCTGTGCAGTTCTGGTCCTCTCATCTCTAACAGGGTATAGCAGAATAGGAAAAGAGAAGTGGAAAAAGGATCACACCTGTAGTAATACAGCTTCTATATGAGGAAGAATTGAGTAAGCTGAGATGCTTCAGCCTGGAAAAATATGCCAGGAGGGGAAGAGACTCTACATAGCTCATATAGTGGTTTGTGTTGACTTCTGTTAGAGAGCTGCAAAATTGTAACTGGCAGGTGGAGCGTGAACAGGCATCTGATGTTTGCTGCCTCTTCCAATACAAGAGCAAAGTGTCAAGAAATTAAACTAGTAGGAGTTGGGTTGAAAACAAAGACAGATGATCTCCCACATAGCAGGTAACTGACCTGCAGAACTCACCAAAGGGGTTGTTGGCACCAAAAACTTACACAGGCTCCAGGGGAGATTGAGCAGGTACTCAGACAGAGATGTACTGAGGGTTACTACAGAAACAGAAACCGCACTGGGCTGAGGTAGTCCCCTGAGCTGAATGCAATTGGATGCTGGTAGAGTACTAGGTATCATATGTGCTTGTCCCTTTTATTCATTTCTTGGTAACTCACAGCTCCAGCTGGACCAGAGATACTGGCTGAATGGTCAGAGTAATTTAAAATCAGAGCAAGAGGTCTATCAGTAGACTGGGCATGACCTAGCCATCACACTGCAGGATATTGCCTTCCATTGGCAAGGGAAACACCTACTTGCTTGGTATCTTCCATCTCCTATTTCTGCTTTGGATAGAATAAATATGGGATCAATTTCTCTCAAAGGGAAGTCTACTTCATTTCCTTGGAATCTGCACATTTTTCTCAGAACAGTTTTTGTCCCCACAGGACTTGAGTTGCTGTGGCAGAGTAGCCA
>NW_010194139.1:38493-46866 GCF_000695765.1 Mesitornis unicolor | reverse complement strand
TTTGAGTGGCGGGGGCAGTTTAGCCAATGGCACTGGATGCTGTCGTAGTGAGAGGGAAAATAGCATGGTAAGCTGAATTGTAAAAGCCATAACCTCAATCTGCAATATAGTATTAGGCTTTTGATGTATTTCTCACCACTCAGGCTCTACTGTGGTGCAGATGTTCAGAGCCATTTGAGCTGGTTTGAATGTCTGTCTCTTGGAAAGTGCTGTAACTGTATATGTCCTGGTTAGCATCATGACACAAGTTTTACAAGAGTGAGCTAGATATGTTCCTTCTGAATCTGTGAGGTGCAAAACTTTTGTAAAGTAGCATGGTGGCAACTGAAAGCAATGTGTTACCAGCTTCTTGTATATTGAAGTGATCCATCATTCTGTGAAAATAAATCTAAAAACCTGTTAATTCATCAGTACGATCTTTCCCAGACTTTGCAGTCCAGTGGTGAATGAAATAATTTAATCACCATTCCAATGAATTGTACAATTGGAACTTTTTGGAATATCTGGAGGAAAAAAGTTAATCACATTTTATGTACCAGTTGAGGTACAAACAATGCAGGGATGAAAACAAAGAATTAGGCCATGAGGTAGTGTGATTATAAAATGAATTTAGGAAAGAGAAAATATAACTAAATCATTTACCAGGAAATTCCAGTGGATTATTTGCTAGGAAGCATCCAGTGTTGTGTGGAATACTCCAGCAATTAAGACTGCTTGGAGTTCTTTTGTCAAAGTAGTTTACTAATGAAAAACATTACTGCAAATTTCTGTGATCAAGGGATGGTTAAAAGGTGAGGAATATTCTATAAAAGTTGGAATGTTCTGACTCTGTGTAGAGTAGCTGAAGCATGCTTGTTTCTTCTTCAGAATGGGGGCTGCTGTGGAGGAAAAGCCAATGGTCCAGGCTGCTGCATGAATGGAAAAGAAGACAAAGTGGTAAGGTGCCTCTCGACTACTAGTTTTTTCTCGATTTCTGATGTTTCAAAGTCTTAGCTCTGGTTTGTTCTGTGCCAAACCCCAGTACTTTCAATTTAGCTGTATTTATGGAAAGCAGTTTAGACTAATTTTTATTTCATGCTGGTCTTACCTCAGAAAAAGTAACTTTGATGTCATTTAGCATGCCAGTGTGAAAGTGATGTCACTTTTGATTGGTAAAAACCTGTTAGTGTGTTCAGGGTTCAGGTTTCTGACTAGACATACATTGTAATCAGAAAAATATCACTGAAGAACCTGAAACACTGGATCAGGTGGCATCTTTTCACTGTGTTTGCCCTTCTTTGCTCCATGAAATAGCAATAGGTATTTGACTGGAAAGAGGAATGAGTTAGGATTGTATGTGGATAGCTTTCTCCTCTGCTGCCCAGCCATTTGCATTTTCTCTGTCATAGACAATGATGTCCTCCAGCTTGTTCAATTCTTCTGAGTTCCAGCCCTTGGACCCTACTCAGGAGCCAATCTTCCCACCAGAGTTAATGGTGAGTTCATTAAAAAAGAAATAGTATGTGGTTCATTGATTTTGTTATTCTGCACAGGGTTTGACTGACTGCAGTGTCTCTGCCCTGAGGAAGTGGCAGTGCAAAAGGTGGCTGCTGACAAATAAGATGCATGGGCTTTAACACTTCCCTGCTTTAGAAAAGGCAAGGCTTTTAAGCCAGGGTGACTTAAAAGATCTGCAGCACAAGTTCTTGCCCCAGCTGGCTGGCTTTCCTCTCTGTTTATCACCATACATCCCTGTCCTTGGGTTGCCTTCCTTTCTGGTCACTGTTTATCCAGGGATGAAACAGTTGCTGGCATCTAGATTTCAATTTACTAGGTCAGACTTGGTCTTCTATGTTAAATACAGCCATATCTGAGCTCATCACTCTGTGCTACCTTTATAGTGTAGGAAGAGAAGTAGGAGATATGGTAGGTAGATGAATATATGTTTCAACGAGGTAACTTCCCAAAAGCGCCAACTTCTCTCCACTCAGTGTAGCAGGATTAGAAGTTGGCTGGCTCACACTGATGTGAAAAGTTAGGTTAGATTAGCTTCTCTCTGTGTTTCATTCCTATTTTATTGGAGGGTAGTTTTCCCCTAAGCAAATGTGTTCCAGCCAGGAATCCAGTCCAGCACATGACATGTTTACAGCTTCCTTCACAATTCACAATTGAAATTCAGTCGTTCTGCTGCTGCACCCAGCCTAAATGTATCACGAGCAACAGCATGAGTAGGTTCTCATAGACCATAGCATAATATATATTTAGCTTGTGATAGGTCCTCTCTCTTTCTTTTCTAAGGTGTTCTGCTGCCTAAAGGTTGATATGATGTAGCTGGGAGTCAGTTATGTTAGTCTGTTTCCTTCAGTCACTGGATGAAGGAATTAAAAAGGGAACCAGCATTTGGCCTTACAGCTGATAACTCAAATTCAGCAGTACTAAAGACTGACATTTTTGCTGTGAGATGAGAATAGGAAATCTATTACTTCTAAGATGGCTGAAGGTGCAGCCATCTGCCAGAACTTTGCTCGGATGGAGCTTGCTGGCAGAGGTCTTGCTAGGGAGATGTGGCAGCAGCGTGCACATGGTAATACCAGGAAGGTAAAACTTTTGTCAGCATGAAAAAGACTCATCACTGCTAGCAGAAAGCTGGGGAAGAACTACCTGCCTACAACAGTGTGGATGTCACAGCTACCTGGCTGGCTGAGATGGAGCCTGGCCTGGCGTAGGCATGGGCAGCTTTTGAGTGGGGATTCTTGGCTTGATGTGGGATCTCAGCTCTGTCTGAATTCACTTTTGCAGACCCAGAGTAACAAACAGCAGAAGCAGCTGTGTTTCAAAGGTGAGCGTGTGATGTGGATCCAGCCTACAACTCTCAAGGAATTGGTGGCTCTCAAATCCCAGTATCCCAATGCCAAGCTCGTTGTGGGGAACACGGAAGTAGGTAAGAGGAAAAGGTGATGCTCATTATGAGCCATTGGAAAACTTTCCATGATGTATTTTGCAAGAACTGTGCAAACGTAAACCTCCTTCGTGCCATTGCTGTTACATAGCTGTTTGATCTTCAGGTTGTATGTGGGAACAAACATTCTTCTCAGGTGGATTAATCTCACAGTGAATGTTTTTTCCTGTTCTTTACTGTGTTGGGCAAAAAATATTTGCTTATCTAGACCTCTGAGCTTTTGTGCTAGTTTTGTGTAATTTTGAGAAAAGGGGAGTGGCATAGCGTAAAATGTTCTCATAATCAAACGAATTCAGTTGTGAAACCTACATGTTGAAAGATTTTTCCAGTGAGTGAATCTCAAGACTTTAAATCTGACTGTTTTTTCCCCAATATGTATACTTCTGCAAACATAAGTGCTAAGGAGGAGAGTATTTTGTAATTCTGTTATCCTGAGCAATTGTTTCAGAAGCCAATCCTCAAACTTTTTATGGTTCATTGTATTCATTGTTCTTTCCTAAAGGATTATGTACAATAGCCTGGTTACGCAAGTACTACAGAGTATATTTAAGATTATTGTAAGCCTAGAAAAGAGCCTCTAAAACTTCCTTATGACAATTCTAGTATTAGTGGAAAACAGCTTTTAGTTTGGTATCTCTGTGAACTTATATAACAGATGGTCAGTAAACTGACTCTTTAATAGACCTGCTGCCATTTCACTGGGAAGCAGCTAACTCAGTCTCTCTGACACCTGTGTGTAACTGAGGGAGTTTTTCTTTTCCTTAAGGTATTGAGATGAGGTTAAAGAACATGTTGTATCCAGTGATAATAGCACCAGCATGGATCTCTGAAATGAACGCTGTTCAGCACACTGAAACAGGTGAGCAAAAAAAGAGGCAGAATGCCTGGAAAATGAGTGGGGGCTCCATAGAATAATAAAGAGGATATGAAGGAAAATCCGCAGATTAAAAAATACTTTGTGTGCATTAATCCCTCTCCAATGCAGGGAATTAAGTGAGTCACATGTAAAAATAATTTGAAGGCTCTCACTAGAAGGTTTATTAGACATATTATCTGTTTGGTGCATGGTGTTTTTACACACATTAACTGCCTTAATAATGAGTTTCAATGGACAATCTTTTTATTTAGAAAGATTTCAGAATTCGACTGTCAAATCCAGCATCTTTCCCCCAGTTACTAAGAAACTAAATGAAGCATTGCATTTATCTTTGTGGTGGAAGCAGGTCAACCTTACAAATAATTAGAATTAATTAGGACAATGTAGTGCATGTGGCTCAATGCCTGGTACCATGTTTAAGGTGTGGAAACTGGAAAGACGTTGGAGTTCGCTTCTCAAAGTACAAACTAATACCTATAGGAGGGCAATATTGTTCAAAATACACCGAGGCAAAAGGGCGGTGAGTTACTGTCTTGTGAGAGGCAGTAGCACCATGAGCTGTGGTTTAGAGGTGAATTTTGTTCTGAGGATGTGATGTTTACATGCAGTGCATACAAAATAGTCTAGTGGGACTGAATATCTTCTCTAAACCCTGCTGTCTAATTAAACTCAGTGGCATCTAGGCTTTGTAGACACAGTTATAACTGTCTTCTTGTACATTAACATTTGGGGGAACAACAATTCATTTTGTTTGTTTACAGGGGTCACCTTTGGAGCTGCCTGTACCCTAAGCTCGGTAGAGGAGGTGCTAAGAAAAGCGGTGGCAGAGCTTCTCCCTTACAAAACAGAGGTCTTCCAGGCTGTCCTTGAACAGCTGCGGTGGTTTGCAGGGCCGCAGATCAGGAATGTTGCTGTAAGTGACTCAGGAGCATCAGGGGCTGGAATTGAAAGCTCAATCTGAGGCGCTGGCCTGCCTCATCCAGTGCTGGTGTGCCTTGTGCATCTGACACGAGAACACTTGCAAACGTAGGCAAAGAAGATAGTACACAGAAACCAGCCCCAGGAACTGGTAGCAACATGGGTCTCAGCTGGTGTCTGTGCTACACTGATAAAACAGATTTAAGAAAGAGAGGAAAACATGACAGTTGTTCAGGTCTTCCATTGCTGTCATCAGGATAAGTGGGGAAAACTGTAGGAAGATTTGAGTAATTTAACAAGAATGTATTTAGAGTGCTGGACAAACTTCAAAGAAGCAGGTGTGTAGATTTTTGCTGGCACAGCTGTGGTAGTCATAGTGTTAATGCATCAGATCTGTGAAATTTCTCTCTAGTTTTTAAGTGAAAGAGAATGTGGGTTTGGTGTGTTCAAATTCTGAATACTAAAAGAAAAAAATAACAAGCAAGCAGATGAACCAGCCTGCCAAACACATAATTTTGTTCCACAAGATACTGTGCCATACATTTGTATGGCAGCCAAAAAACTTCGTTACCTGAATGTTACTGAAAAGATGCTCTATACTTTAGTGGATTTTCCCTTAATTGCAGCTACGGTGATTGAATTTTGGCATTGTTGGGCATATGTGGTTTCAGTGTAAGGTAGTTTTGATGCATTACCCAAAGATTATTCCTAAAACTCTTTCAGGCAAACATTAGTATTGACAGGAACAGCAGCTGATGGAATGGATTTTACGTTTTCCCACTTCAGTGCACTGTGTATGGAGTAATGCAGGATTACAAGATGCTATGGCTGTATACGCAGGTTTTTTAATATTTTTGTGATGCGTGTATTATCGCCCTAGGCCCTTGGTGGGAACATAATGACAGCAAGCCCAATTTCCGACTTAAATCCTGTGTTAATGGCAAGTGGGAGCAAACTGACTCTGGTATCAAATGGTAAGTTACTTACATTTCCTTGTGGCACTGAAGGGAGTGGGATAGTCAATGGTTCTCTGCCATGGATTGTTAGGTCATGTCAGAACTTCAAAGTGAACATTATGGCTTAGTCTAAGTCTTCAGGTGTTTTGCCTTTTTTGAGGCTAAAGTCTCAAGGCTAGGCCTAAGGTTGGTTTCTTAAAGAATTTTGAACTTCTCTGCCAGCATGAATCTCTGTTACAGACACAACCTTGTGAAGAGCTGGTTGAAGATGTCTAATCATGAAAAAGAATAGGCATGAAATTATTTCTGTCACTATCATACTTTGATCCTTGTGGATCTTTCAGACAAAGATTGAAACTTCTTTTCTTTTGTGTTTTTCTATGAAGAAAGTCAAATGTCTCAATTTGCTCTTAGGAAAATGTTTTTTTCAAATAGGATCCTTGAAGTAAGTGGACTGCCTGATCAGTCACTTTCTCTTGTACAGTTTTGTGTGCAGGCTAAGGAAAGGGAAAAGAGGGAATTACGTTGGGATTTTGGAAACTGGTTCACCTGGAGGAATAACTTTAGATAAAGAAGAAGGGAGGTCCCTTTGATCAGTTCCTGTGCAAATAAAACTGTATGTAGGCAGAAGCTGTCATAGATTCCATAAGGACCAAAGTAAATCTGAGAAAATCCTCCCTGATTTGGTGAAAGAGGGTGGAAAGATGAAAACTGATTATTATATCAGAAGTGATTTATGTAGCTTGAAGACTCTTTCACACATGCTATTGCCATTCTTCATCTGAGTTATTCACTCATCCACCACTGATCTCTCCTTGCTCTACAGAGGGCAAAAGGACTGTCATGATGGATGAGAAATTTTTCACTGGATACAGAAAGACAATAGTTAAGCCTGAAGAAATACTTCTCTCTGTTGAAATACCCTTCAGCCAGAAGGTAAGCTTGTAGGAAAAGACTTCAACGTCCATGGAGTTAAAATGCTGTTATCTGAGTGTTATTTTCGATGTTAGGCACTCTTTTCCTTGCAGACTGACCTCCAAATGCTTATGTAGTCCCAAGTGGACCAGGAAGCAAGTAAATTATTTGGTGAAAATTTAGCAACATACTCTTTTTGGCAAGCAAGAGGAGCTGGGCTCTATGAGAAAGTACAATAAGCCCAAGAATTTTCTAGTGCAAAAAATATAAATTTCACTTTATTGTCTGGAGCTTTTTGAGTACACTAGGTAATGATGAAAGGTGGCGAAGTGATATTCCCAGAGGTTTAAGCTCTGTTTGCAAAATAGTATAGCAAAGATGCTAGCAGTTCCTGAAGTAAAGTGAAGTTAGGGTTCCTGAGGTTCCTGCCTCATTTCTGTGAAATGAAATGGGAAAAAGTGTGCATGGACAAGAGGGAAGTTCAATTTCTGCATCCTTGCCTTGCAAGACTGAAACCACAAGGACTGATTGTTAGAGCATTCTGGCAATGTGGGCTTGCAACTTCAAATGAGCCTGCAAAACTTCCTTTGAATAGAACAATGAACACTTCTTTTCTGTAGCAGCATGAACCATAACTGATTCAGATATTCTAAGAGGTAAAACTCTCTTTTTTCCCTTTAGGGCTGAGAACATCAGACTAATTTTATGACTGTGAAGGTATTTACCTTTTTAGGGCTTGAAGTTACAAGATGCCAGGATTCACAGTGTAGTGATACAATTTGTTTATGAATGGAAAACACTGATTTACTTGAAATGCCATCATATTATGGAATAGAAGCAATATATCCTTTGGCTATCCTCTCTAAGTTTTGTATCTAAGTGTTAAGAGAAAACAGCTATTTCATCTATGGTGTTTTTCTGTCTATGTCTGAGTGATTATTCTTTGATCTTGTGATAATTGCAGGAAGCATTGGGTTTTGCCAAAATGAGAAACATGCTTGAGGTAGTCAATGGAAAACATCATATTCCTTCATCCATATGACAGTCACATGGCAATTTTGCAAATCAAACAAATGTTTCCTGCAAGGCAATGATTTTATCCCTAGGTTATATGCAGCTCACTGATCTGGAAAACTAAAACAACTTTTGAACTCTCCACTTCATGGTTTCTTGGCTGATCTTTGCTCACAAACATGAAGTGGGAGAGACCAAAGGTCTTCAGAGAATGTCTGAAGGAGCTGGCATGTGGCAGGCAAAGTCTTTTGGAACTGTGATTTTCTTACAACTGGAAGCAGGGCTGTGTCAGCACACAGCTAGGTTAATTTTTTTGTTGTTTATGTTGTTTAAAACTGATGCTACCTCTTGCACTGATGTGACGTGTCACACCAAGGGTAAGACTGGGCAAACAACAGAAAGAATTAGACTGAGGAAGTTCAGCAGTTTACACGATTCAGTGTTCCTGTAGGGGGACTGAGCTCAGGGTAAGCTTTGTCACTGAGAGACTGTTAAGGCAGAAGAAGTAACAGCTTTTCTCCTGCTAGTTTGTGTGTCAGGTATTTAAGATATTCAGGGAATAAAGATTTTTTTGAGTCTAAAAGTCTCCTACTTTTAAGGGGATTGCAGCTGAGCAAAGACAGTATTTAGAAAAGGAAACAGCACACTGGATTAAAGATAGAATATAAACAGATCCTGGAAAAGAAAACTGCTTAGCTTTTTGTATATAACAAGGCATTCCTATAACAAGACATAACCCTTTATTTAACAACCCT
>NW_010194139.1:15147-38462 GCF_000695765.1 Mesitornis unicolor | reverse complement strand
CTTCTGGACTATAAAAACATTCCTTGTGTTTCAGATAATTTTCACGGGTTTTGTGCACCACTTACATTATTATTCACTTAGTGACCATCAGTTTTTCATGCCCTTTCCCTTGCATACATCTTTATCTATCGTATCTGCGATTGTTATTTAATTTTCTTGATGATAGTGTTCTGTATCACATAGACATTTACTGGTTTTCAAATAGAAAAAGCCTGACAAGACAATGCCAATATATTTCTATTTTTGGAAAATAATCTTAACCTACTGTTTGTTCGCTATTGCCATCATAGGCTCATAGTACCACAATTTTTGCTCTGCTGAAGAAACTGGGGTTATGAAGTCTTTAAATTAGTATCTTCCTTTAAATTAGTATCCTCCAACATTCATTCATTATCGATCTCTATATTCCACAGTGGAGGTCCGAAAGAAATTACATGGAAACAATGCTTTTGCAGTTGTGAATATTGTTCATTAATCTTTTAGAGCCTGTGGATTTCCTATTGTGCATCTACTTGGTTTTCAATCTTGTCCGGAAGGGTAGAAGGGAGACTAGTCTAGGTCCCCAATATGCATCCCTTAAGAGAAAGAGTTGCCTGGTTTTCCTGTGAGAATAACTAACATCTAGAAACTTTCACTGTAACAGCTTAGAGGGGACGTGCTCTGTTGTTCTACCAAGATGTAGGGCAGACACAGGCAGCTGATGTGATGGTTACCTTACCTACACTCCTGGTGAGGAAAAATAGTGAGTGCCTTTTCTCCCACAGGACTCTGTGCCAAGAAAGCTAAGGTGTCTTGTGAGGAGTGAAAGCAAATATTGCTGTCTTGTTGCAAACATGGTATTGGAAATCTTCTTTGAAGTGTGCAGTAAGAGAAGAGGATGCTTTTCTTCTCTTGGAAAGCTAATTGGTTTGACAAGCAGAGTGGCAGAATGCCCTCACTGGGAGGATGCCATTGATACTCCTCTGCTATTATCTGCTGGCTGCCCACTAATTACTTGAATTCAGGAAATGAAACATACCCTTTATTTATATCTCTAGTAACAAGTACTTAATGTGCAAAAGGAGCCTTTTGTGAAACTGTTCTCATTGCCAACAGTAGAGGTATTGTTCTTTACAATAATGAAAGAATTGCTGTCCACTGCTGATTAGAAATAATTAATGGAACAGACTGCTGCGCTGTGCAGTCACTTGGTTAAGGTATTGGAGATGAAACTTAGCAGGAAACTCTCCAGAAGGGCTGTGCAAAGATATTGGATCTGATTCCTCTTTTAGTCTGCAGGATGCCTGAGCAGCAATTTGTCATAATCTGCAGGACAGGCAAGGGGAAAAAATGACTGTACTGTGACTCTAGGATGACACCATCACTCGATGTATACTGGTGGAGCTTTAATCTCATATTTGCTGCCACTCTTCATAGAAAAGCTGCTCAGTTTTGTGACTTGTAGTTGCTGGTGCATTTAAAAGAATTTCCTCACTATGTGGAAACTAGCAGAGGATTCAGGAGAGATACTGAGAATTGTATTTGCAGTAACAGATTGAAATAGTTTTATATTATTAGTCCTGTCTGTTCTGGAACAGTGAGACATTTGTGATTATTGATTTCAGTTCTTGCAGAGTTCAAAGACTTCAGAAGGGAAGGGGTTTGGGATATGATTTTTGCTGATTAGGCTTCCAGCTTAGCAGCCTGGGAGAAAGAAAAAGTTTCTGAGGAGCTGTAAACTTGTTTATGTACAAAAAATCTGTCCTGGATCTTCCTCTCAAGATACGGAAAAAATGTGACAGGTATGAGCAGATCTCTGTCAAAGCTCATTTCCCACACAGTCCGAGGTTGGCTAATAACCACTGATCTAATACATTAGAATTAACTGTTGAATCATGTGAAGATATACAGCGCTGCCTGAACAAACATGTCCTGCTTGGCCCTGCAAGATGAATCAACCAGATACAGTTCCTTGGAATAGCTCATCCATGTAGAGATAGGTTAGCTGCTTGTCCATATTTATACTCCAAAGCATGCCAAGGTAGACAATAAAGAAATATTTTCTTGTCTTCTAGGGTGAATACTTCTCAGCTTTCAAGCAGGCTTCCCGTCGGGAGGATGACATTGCTATTGTGACTTGTGGGATGAGAGTCCTATTCCAAGATAGCACTAACCGAGTGGAGCAGATAAAACTAAGCTATGGCGGAATGGCTCCAACAACCATCCTGGCACTAAAAACTTGCCAGGAGCTCACTGGCAGGTAGGAATTTTTCTGTAATAGAAAGGCTGTCTAATGGAATGGTGGTGTTTTTTAAAGGAGCAGTTTAAATACCCTAAATCCTCTCTGATATTACACAGAAGGAGAAGGGGAAGAAGTATAGCTATACTTCTGCAGCAGTCTGCATTTTGTGTGATGCCTTGCTTCCTCCACTACTCCTTACCATTAAAGATCTATGACAGTCTCATTCAGAGAGCCATTTCCTTGCTAAATTCACTCATCTGTTGAAGTGGACAAAAGCTAGATGTGGGCATGACCTACAAAACTGATTTTCTTTCAATCTGGACTCAGAAATCTGCACTCTTATAATTTAATAGCTTTGTCACATCTTTAGAAAAGATTACATGAGCCCAAGATTAAAGCTAAGCTGTCACATACACTATAAGCAGAGACAGAACAGGTGGCTGTTGCTGGGGAGCTTGTGAGGCTCTCATGTCAGAAGAGCGAGTCTGCCCCAGTGATATTTAGGGCTGAGAAAGGGCTCTGTGTCACCTTTGTTTCCTTGCAGAGACTGGAATGAGAAGATGCTGCAGGATGCCTGCCACTTACTGGCGGGTGAGATGGATCTGTCTCCTTCGGCACCTGGTGGGATGGTGGATTTCCGACGCACGCTCACGCTCAGCTTCTTCTTCAAGTTCTACCTGACGGTCCTTCAGAAACTGAGCAAGAACCACAATGGCACTGTGAGTGCTGCCAGGGAAGGCAGATTTGGGGAAGGAGGACCTGTGTGTGCTGTCTTCATGGGGAAGGCATGGGGAGGGTTCAGATACCTGGTAACAAACTCCATGTTGCAATAGCTGCCAGAGCTACTCTACACCTTACCTGCATGACAGTGACTAGTTTATCTTCCCGCTTGCTTCCTTGTGACATCCTCGCCTTGCTGTGGAAGGGTGCTGATCTGTGGGTTCACAGGAGGATTCCTGGACTCCTAGCCTTTGTTGTATTACAACTGCTCTTGTGAGTCTGTGGCTATTCTTTGCACAGAGCCTGAACCTTTTTTGCCTTTCATCCAGTAAAATATTAATTCTCTTCAATGGAGAATGGAGAGTGGAGAATATCCTGGGCTACTGGGAAATGCAAGAAAGGGACTGACAGAGAAGATTTAATGTTCTTTAATATGTCTCTGGCAGAACAATCTGTGTGAGCCTGTCCCCTTGAACTACGTTAGTGCTACAGAGCTGTTTCACAAAGATCCCACTGCAAATGCCCAGCTTTTCCAAGTAAGTACCAGTACCTGCATGATGTAGACCCAGGCTTTTCTGCAGCTTAAACTGTGCTTCTTATCTTGTTGCTTCCTGAGTATGAGCAATACATGAACTTACATAATGCCATTTCTGAGGCTTGTATTTGGGTCTCAGTCCCTTCCTTGCTCTTAGGATACAGTGTTCTTTCCTGTCATTGCCCAAGACTATCCCTGACATGTACAGCTTCATAAAAATGGCTGTGGGTAGCACTTTTGTCCTGCAGCCATCTTTGTATCCAAATTGAAATTGCCTTTCTGCTTTTCCCAGTTACAGCTTGCCTTTCTTTGCATCTCTAAGGCTTCAGATTCAGGATGTAGCTTCTTCCTTATTTCTCTGTTAGTGACCTGTTCTCTTCAGCTTTGAGAGTAGAAGCTAGCTTCACAACCTTTTATGCAAGCTGCCACATCAAACTCTTCCATAGCAGTTTCAAAAACTGAATCGCTTTCACTTCATTCTCTACAGCCCCCTCTGTGTAGCCACTCCACCTTGTTTACCTTCCTTTCTCACAGGACTGAGCCCCGTGTCCCATTCCCCATCTCACTGGAATGTCTCATGTTGCCTTTTGCTCTCCCATCAATGCTTCTGTCCCCTGCAATATGAGCAGTGGTGGTCAGTCCTGTGTTTTACTCCAGGAAGTGCCCAGGGGGCAGGCAGTTGAAGATATGGTGGGCCGGCCTTTGATGCACGTTTCAGCAGCCAAACAAGCATGTGGAGAAGCTGTTTACTGTGATGACATCCCCCACTATGAGAATGAGCTGTATCTAACACTGGTGACCAGCACCAAAGCCCATGCTAAGATTCTGTAAGTGTTCATTCTGAGTTTCAGATGCTGGAAACATCCACTGCCTGGTGTCTTTGAAAACATTGGCCTCTCAAGTTGTGAGTGAGGGAAAGGTTTTTGCGTTAGTGGGAGCTCCATTTCATTGCACATTGTTACATGGAGGTGAGCTGTGTACGTTACAGCTGCCTTCCAAGTCTGCTTCAGTGGGAGTCTGAGAGAATTAACACCAAACTCAGAGCTTTGCTGGAGCACAAAGTCAGCTCTAGGCAGCCTTCTTGCATGTCCCGTCTCTTTTACTTAAGCACGCAGGATTAAAAAGGAGCAGCATAGGAGGAGAGAACTGCAATATCTGAGGAGATGTCCTTTTAATCGCTGACCAGAGCATGCAGCTTGAACATGACCTTTCTTATCTGCCTAAAAAATTAGGTTGTAACATGAAGTTCTACCACAGCACTTCTGCAGGTGTGTAGTCAGCTGTGTGTATAGTGTCTTCTGGTTTTTGTCTTGCACTGGCTATGATCAAACCCTCTGCATAACAGTCCTATGTTAGTTAGCTTCAGCTATTAGATGCAGAGCTGTTTGTGCTTGGCTGTAGCAAGGTGGACAGGTCAGTATTTGAGAGTGTGGCTGTTTCTGAAAACAACTTGTCCATGCAGGGCACGACTGATGCATAATTCCTAATTATCGTGACTAACCAACTCTAAAACACCTGTCCTAGCAGGTAATGCTGTCTACATTCTCATATGAGTTTTAATGCTGTTATGTTGCAGGACTGACTGCTCCACACAATTTCTAATTGTGCTTACATTGTGGTGGCTCTGCAGGCTGTCATCTGCCCTCAGCTGCTTTAATGTGGGGTGCTCTGCGTTACATTGCCTCATGTCACCCTCAATGCCCTTGCGATGTGCTGCTTGTTCCTTAGGCAATACTTCCTGCCTATTTAGGCTTCCTGCCCAGAGGTTTCCTACTGTAACCTAACACAGGATGGGCAGTGTGGTGGTCATGGATGCACAGATATAGTAGTTGACTCCCAGGTTATGAAAGAAATTGCTCTGTCATCGCAGTTAAATCTTAGTTGTTGCAACGTGTCATTGACGAGTGCTGCAAACTCGTAAGCATTGTGCAGATGGGGCAATAACATCAGATCTATGCCTGCGACCACAATATGCGGTATTTTCTGGAGGTTGCTGTACACATTCTCTTGTATTTGTGTTGTGGACTTACATTCAAAGCTGTGAGCCTGTATTCTGTGGAGGAAGTGGTACAGTATTTCATTAGGTGACAGAGGTATCCCAGCCTATGATTTTGTCGGTCAAAATACTGGCTCTGAAAACTTCCACTTCAGCCAAGTCACAGCATCACAGAATGGTAAGGGTTGGAAGGGACCTCTAAAGATCATCCAGTCCAACCCCCTTACTAGAGCAGGATCAACTAGAGAAGATCATTCAGGAACACATGCAGGCAGGTTTTGAATATCTCCAGAGTGTAAATTAGAAATCTTCTGCTTCTGTATTTCTAACTAGGAGAAACTGTCAGGGGATCCTTTCTGAGGCATTACTGCAGAAGTGCGGGAAAGTGAACTTTCCAAAGAAAAATAGCTTTGTCTTCAGTTCTTACTGTCTAAGATTTCATGTGGGAAAGTTCATTCATACACTTAAAAGTCTGTAGCTCACTGGGACATGTAAACAGCTACTTTCAGGCACAGTTTGTATTGGAGTTTCAGGAATCTAAACAAGCATGCTGAAAAAATTGCAGCAATTTACAGAAGACAATAAATCATTCAGTTTGCAGACACAAAGCCACAGCTATTCTATTCACAACAGTTCCCTTGTAAAGCCAATGTACAAAATATTGCTAAAGGAAGTTGAAAGTCTTTTGTAATACATTTTTTATGAAGTGCTCCATACAAAAATTCAATTATATTGGACTTTTCTAGTTACTTTCTGTCCTGCTTGTCACTTAGTTTTAAATCTGTGTATTATCCACACAAACAAGCATTTAGACTAGATAACTCTTTTGCTGATTACCAAAGAAAGCCTTTCATGAAGCTTTTTATTTCTTGGAGAGTTATTTTTTTTGCTTCCTTTTAAATACCCTACAACTTCCTTGTGTTTGATACTCGACAACTTCTCCCTGACTCACAGCCACAGTTTTCTCTAGAGGTGAACCCACAGTAGATGATAAGTCTGCAGTAAAATTTCATGTTTATCAGTAGACAAAGAGGAATCTTGCCTTCACAGAATCACAGCAGCTAAGATGACAGTGGAGTCACACAATCACTAACACCAATCTGTCTCTGGTAAAGGGTGTTGAAGGTTCTTTGGTACTTGTGGCAATTGGATCAAGCTCAGATATGTATTAGGGAAAAGATATGTTATACGTTATAGTCCAAAGAAGCAGACTGATGATCAGACTACAGTCAAGATTCACAGTGTAATACAGGTCTCAAAATTATTTTAGTCTAATATATTGCCCTTTCTGCCTTGGTCTCACATGACATTCATGTGATGAACCCCTCCTTTTCTGCATAGCCAGACTTCAGGGAATCGGGTCTGAAAATGTATTGGTATATAAGAAGCGCTTACAGAAAGAAAAATGAAAAATAATAATGCTGCCTCTTCTCCTTTCTTTCTTTAGCTCTATAGATTCATCTGAAGCCCAGAGCATTCCTGGGTTTGTGTGTTTTGTCTCTGCCAAGGATATTCCTGGCAGTAACGTCACTGGCATCGCTAATGATGAGACCGTCTTTGCTGAGGACGTGGTATGTGCTTAAAAATAGCCCTTTTCAATCATACTGCTCAGGAGATAAGATTTCTCATATTGTCGATTGAAGTCCTCTACCATATACAGAGATAAATCCTGACTGCACTGGAGCCAATAGAAATTTTGGTGCCAAATTCAGTAAGGCCAGAGCCCCCTTGCCCCTTTCCTCTGTGTACCTGTACTATTCTCCTCTAAGCTGCAGGCTGCTGGAACAGACTTGCTCACTCAGTTACTGTCTGTTGTCTGTGATAGGTTTCCCTTGACCAGTTTGAAATATACCGATCCAAACAGAAATGCACAAAAGGAATAGGTGAAGAGAAAATAACATGAGCCTTTCAGTTACTGCATATATACACAACAAATGATGGTGGGTCCTAATCTTGCCTGTAGGTCACTTGTGTTGGTCATATCATCGGCGCAGTTCTTGCAGACACGCAAGAACATTCCAGAAGAGCGGCTAAAACTGTGAAGATTAAGTATGAAGAGCTCAAACCTATTGTCACAATTCAGGTAAGATGGCTCAGATCTGCAGTTGGCTTGGGACACCGTGATGTCTAGCTAACTTCTGTTCTCACACACGTGGTTATATAGCTTGCTTGTTTTGTTAGTCTTCGTGGGTGCAGCAGGATATGGATAGAAGGAATAATTTGTATATTTAAATATAAATAGGACACGCCCTTGATGGGGTACTGATGTGGAGTATGCTTACTTGGTCTGTGTTGTTGAAAGCTAAAACAAATAAACCAAACTCTGATATATAGTCCCCAGCACAAATTTGTTTAAATTACCAAGGTTACTGTCAGTTACATTCTTACCCACTGGTGCTTGCTTTTGGTATTCTCTGGTATAATCCTGCTGGCTGGATTTATGTTAAATCATTCTTCATTCTCTGATTTATAACACTCAATAAGAGAGTGTGAAAGTGTCTATTCTAGCTATGTCACTGTGCTGCTTTTCTGAGATTTCTGCAGACCACTTGTCTAATTTCTTTAGCTGATGAAATTAATTGTCGGGTGTTCACTCTGCGCTATGAACATTTCCACAGACTGTATAAGCACAGCCCGTAAGCGGCTTTTCTCAAAGCTGAAGGAACTAATGTCAACAGTTTGTGAGGATTTCATGCCTTTTTTTTTTTTTAACTAAAAGGCTTGTTAACAAGCTTTCCTTATGTGACAGCAAAATCAAGTGATAATATCTAATAGGGTGTTCACATCTAGAAATGAGAAAAAACGTATGAAGCCATTCTTATAGGGGAAAATTAGAACCTTAAGATTCTAATTATTTTTTTTAATGGTCAATATTTCATACTATGTGTTTTGAAATGTGAATTGTATTAATGCAAAAACAAAATGTCTATGCATTGACTAGTATATGCGTTGGTACTGTCATCTGTGGACAGAGGTTTTGATCTGACCTATGAGTTCACAAACAGCATGTGAGAACTTCTCCTTTCTGAGGCTTCTACTTGTTTATTCAACGAGGGAAGATGAGAGTGAGGCCAAAAATGTGCTGATTTTGTTGTAGTTTGACCACTCTGGTTTTTGTCATTATGGACAGTTTCAGTTTTGGCAGAAGTAAAATGTAGTTGTAAAACTTCATCAAGAAAGATTATTATATATTAGGTAAAAAATGAACTATTTCTGAAGAAGTTCTCATCATGTCTGAGAGGTTTAGGTCTTTCCGTCTTTCTGTCTTTCCGTCTGTCTTTCTGCCTGTCTTTCCGTCTGTCTGTCTGTCTTTCTGCCTGTCTTTCCGTCTTTCCGTCTGTCTTTCTGCTTGTCTTTCCATCTTTCTGTCTTTGTTTCTTTCTTTCTTTTCATTTTTCCCCTTTTTGGGCCACAGACTATGGTTAACATAAGCTTTAAGTCATTGCTCTTGTGGCTACAAACCCTGAGGTTTGGGATCCATAAGGCAAAATGGGTCACAAGGAACAATTTAAGATTGTTCAGTTATGGTGTTTATCATGAAATTGCTGTGTTGCCAAAGCTTATTTTGTGGTGCTTTAAGTCAAGTCATTTGCCTATTAACATAGTTAGTCTCTGATAAGTTCTTGTGTTTTTCATCTTGGATATTTCTTCTTCAGTCAGAGAAAGCTTTGTTTCTGCTCCACTTCCATAAAAATTTAATTGTGTCATTATGTTTCCTAGGAAGCTATTGAGAAACAATCCTTTCTTAAGTCTATAAAGAGGATTAAAAAGGGAGATGTGAAGAAAGGATTTGAAGAATCTGATCACATTTTGGAAGGTGAGAATAAGCATTAATACTTCTTTAGAAATAGAAGACTTCTTTAAAAGTAGATTTTTCTTTAAAATTAGATTTTTCTTTAAAAATTGTTTGTGACAAATGAAGTCAAGCTATTGGTCTCCTTTTCAAGAATATGATACTGAAGTCATTAAAGTAAGGCTTGCTGGGCTGAATTAATTTCATGTTAAGTTTCGGCTAACTGTTTATATACAAATAGCTTGTGAGAGATTTAATTTCAGTTTCAAATGGACTTGGATGTTCCCAGCTGTGCCCTTGTAAACACTCTCTTCCAATGTAAGGACACACTTTTCTTGAGCAAATATTCTACAAAGTGATTTTTTTTTCCCCTAAAATGTATCCATATAAGAGCTTTTCCCTGTCCAGACATAGTCTGGTCCAAATCTTATAGACAGTCAATTTCCTTTAACCTGGTATGCAACTGTATCTTACGAAAATGGGGCATACATGCTTCTGGAAACCTCATCTGCCAACCCTGGTGGTTGGTTGTAGGTATTACAAAAAACTTGACACTGCCCTGTAACACTTTCTCAGCATTGATTGTTGGTCTGTCTTTGAGGATGGTTGGGGTTTTTTTGTTCTTCTTGATTTCATTCAGTTGGAGTCTGCCAAGCAGGTTGTAGAGACATGGGTAAACAACTATCAACAACTGTTTAAAACCTCTGTGAGTTAGGTGGGGAGAGTGCCAGAGCTGTGAACTGGAATAGTCTGTCAGATCCATGTCATTGCTTGGTGTATGTATCACCAGTCAATAGCTCCTGAGAGGAAGAATCTCAGACATCAGACCTTTGGAGAACTATGTATTTATTGATAAGAGGGTGTTGTATCCCCCTTACAAATCTGAGAGAGAAGGTAAATCAGTTACAGATATAAAGCTTGGCATGAAGGGATCATTCTCAAAGATCACAGAGAATCCCTCTCCATGGGTTATTTAACTGAAACACCCATTTCCATATCTGTCATTTGTTGTATTTTGATATGCATTGCAGAGACTTTCCTCTGCAGTCAGCAGTTGGTGCTGTCACTTCAAAGGTGTCATAAGTTGTTGTTAACTCTTTTTTGTAGAGTATTATACTATACAAAATGAAAATGCTGTGCCAGGCAAGGCAGAAATTGTTCTGAGCTAGAAGAACAGGCTATTTTAAAGGCTTCAATACTGTGTGAACCCCAGGCCAACCCCCTCAAGGAGACAAGAGGAAGGCTCCTGCTACATACCAGAGTAGGCGTTGTCTCATGCAAATGTACATTTCTCACTGATGTACCTAATGAAGGCAGTATTTTGATGTTGCTGAATTTCAGTAAAAGGGAGAGAGGAACAGGATTTTGAGAACTGCTTTGAAGATTAATTTTAATGATAGCTGAATATACCAGGGTCATGAATGAGAAAGGAGGTTGATTCTGACATTTAATAGCATATAGCATGACTGGAAATTGTACCCTCAGCACTGCCAAGTAATATGTCCTGAGAAAGAGCCACATGCAGTGATAGAGAGTTGATTCCCAGTTAGGTCTTCTTAAGGCATTTTGGGTTTCTATTTTTGTGCCCCGGTTTCAAAGCCTGTAACCTTGTATTTGATCTACTCAGCTAAACTATATTTGATTTATTTTTATCCTTCATCTCAGTGGTGTTATCAGGGCAGTCTGAAAGGCACCGAACACTGCATCATAAGGGATACTGGGTCAATGGAATGGTGTGCATCTCATTTTTGAACTGCCAGCCACTTGTGTTTTGGGCTGAAGATTTATAGAATGTGGAGTGGGGGAAGGGAGAAAGGCATGCCTGTTTTTCTGTTTTGGTTTGGGCTTTTTTGTTTTGTTTTGTTTGTGTTTGTTTGTTTGCTTGGTTTTTTAAACATTGAACCAGAAGCGTCAGTTTTAGAGCTAGGGATATCCAGTGCTGGGCAGTACAAAGGGCTGTCATTTAACAGTGGCTTGCAGGGAGCACATGATGGGAAACACCTTATAACTCCATGGGTATCCTATCTTTGGGGCATTTCTTTCAATTTTCTAGGAGAGATGTACCTTGGTGGGCAGGAGCATTTCTATCTGGAAACTCATGCTACTCTGGCTGTGCCAAAGGGGGAAGATGGTGAGATGGAACTCTTTGTCTCGACCCAAAACCCGATGAAGACACAGGTACTATCTCATTCACCTGATACCTAAAAGGCATTTGTTTCTCAGTTTCAGAGTAGATGAACAGGTTTTTTTTTATGGTTGGTCCTATCTTGTCTTGAATAAGAAAACCCCAACACATAGGCTTAGAGTTGAATATGAGGTCTAAAGTCCGTGTCCATCCTACTGGTGTTCTGAATCCACTTCCAGGTGACAGAGATGTTTCTGTTGGCAGCACATTTTTGTCACCAGGGATTACATGCTTAAGCCTTTCTGAAGAGGGTGTCAGCTGGTCAGTAGGCATGTCTACTTTAATGTAAGAGTAATTGCACCGTTGCAACGGTTGCAGAAAGGCAATATGTTGGTATCTAGTTCTTAACACCAGCTCAGTTCCATACATGTTCTGCTGTTCTGTTTTTCTTTAGGAGTTTGCTGCTAATGCATTGGGAGTGCCTTCAAATCGTGTTGTGGTTCGAGTGAAAAGAATGGGAGGGGGATTTGGAGGAAAGGAGACCAGGAATACTATTTTGACAACTGCGGTGGCTGTTGCAGCCTTCAAGTAAGTTTGGGTGTGGGGAACAGGGCTTTTTCCTTTCAGACTGGCCCAACCTGCCTCTTTCTGGAGCACCATTTGCACTGGAGCGCTTTCAAGACTCTTCATATCTTGTTACTGTACAGCTTATAGTAAACCAAGGATTTCCCAAAGGAAGTGTCTGATGAGCTCTTAGCTGGCAGGAGGAATTGAACCTGCTCAGAGGGTCTAGGCTTATGCAGGAATGTCAGCTTTTAATAGGAACTCCTTACTCTGTTGTTCCTTTGGTGCTCTTGGAAAAATTCTTCTATGTCAAATTCTCTGCCTCTGCCTTTCACTTCACCCCAAACCCTTTCAAAATCCAGTGCTAGCTGTGCTTGCTGCTTTGTATAATAGAGGTGTGAGAGTCTCTTTCTTGCTCAAAACTTTACTGCACAGGACTTGCACCACTATTACTTTGCTCTTCTGCACACTTTCTCTTTGAACTTCTCCCTAGGAAGGGTGGCAGGCCACTGAAGAGAAGCCCACACTTTTCAAACCCCTAAAAGCTCAGGGAATGAACCTAGATTGTTACTATTTGTGAAGTACAGATTGGAAATGTGCTTCTGGTTTCTGCAGTCTTGATACGGACTCACCTTTAACTGTGCGAATTTCTGATGATGTGACTGAACATGGCCTCTGAGGTTACATGTATGCACCGTGTGTAGCACTGCCCGTCCCAATACTGCCCTTGGAGTAGGTGAGGACACACCTTGATGGCACTGCTAGATGGATCTTGCAACACAGCAGCAATTTGATAAAATACCTCTGGAAGAGAACAGCCAAAATGAAACTACTGTGCTTAGATAAGTTTTATTTTTCCTGTTCTGAGCAATCCCCCTGCTTTCTTTAATTAATCAGTAGTACACATGCATTTTTTCTTTCCTTTTCCTCTGCCAGCCAAACCACTGTTTTATATCCCAGAGGTTATGAAATAACACCTATGGCATTCCTTAGATATTTTTACAACCTGAAGAGAGGCACTGGGAAGGCAGAATTGTTAGAAAATGAATAGCAACTCCTCCTCCTCTCCTTGTTTCCCTCCTTGGGTGATAAATAAGCAAATAAAAAACAAGGTCAAGCTGAAGGCTAGTTAGCACTTTACTTATCATTATGTAATTCATATGGCATTCTCTTGCAAAGCCAAGAGAGTGCCTTGAGAAATAATCTGCAAAACAGTGATTGCTAAATTATTAGAATCTGTCTCTGTACGAAACAATCCTTTATAACATAAAAGTCTCTATAAGAGTTTTCACAAACAGTTCCCAGCCTCTAAGATCTTCAGTTTTTTTTACTCAGTCTTTCCATTTTCTAAAGAAAGAGATCCATAAACCAAGCAATTTTCCTCTAACTCCCCCCTGAAATGACCACGCTCACCAAAAAGAGCAGAGTCTTGCTCTGTAGGAGCTGTATTATGCATTTCAGGCTTTGCTTGATAAATGTATCCTTCAACAGAACTGGCCGCCCAGTCAGGTGTATGCTGGATCGAGATGAGGACATGCTGATAAGTGGTGGAAGACATCCCTTCCTGGGGCGGTACAAGGTATGCATACATCTGAAATGAATACCTGTTGTCTCAGTGTTGTCATCTGAAACATCAATGTAGTAAGATGGAGTGAAAAGCTTGCTGCTCTGGTTGTTTCACTGCTGATCTCCCCAGCTGCAAATGGATCAGGTCAGCTGGGTTATAGAATTGTTTCTGTTAAAGTCCTACAGAAGTTCTTTTGGCTCAGATGTTTCCCTTCTTGTGACCTCAGGATAAATACTTAGCTCTTCCTTGCAACCAAGACTTTGCCCCTGTTGACAATCACATTGCTCTTAGGTGCTTCCCTACTGTTTCTTTTGTTAATTACATTTCCTCTTCAATCCCCATCCAACTGCTTCTGCTTTTCAAAGCAAAACCCTGTTAAGGAAGGTGTGGCTGTTACAAGTGGCAAGCACTTATTTTAGAAGAGTTCTCTGGAGCAAGATTAAGGTGCATACATAGGCCCTTTACTGGGAATCTTCCTCCGTTACAGCTTGTGCTTGTCCTGTGCTGCAGCAGGACAGTCAGCCTTTTGCTTGTATAAGGTCCATTCAGTTTTTGGAGGGAAGCTTGAAACGGAACATTTCGTAGAAAACTGATTACTGAGGAGACTCTCTTGACAGGTTGGTTTCATGAAGAACGGGAGAGTCAAGAGTCTGGAGGTCTCATACTACAGCAATGGGGGCAACTCTGTAGACCTTTCTTACGGTGTAAGTAAAATTTTCTGATGGCTAACTAGGTGGAAGGCGTTTCCCTGTGCAATCTTTTGCTCTGACTTCAGAGAGTTGTTGTCTACAGCACTGTTTGCACATCCTGCTCTCTGACAGGACTGAAAACAGACCTTAATAGGGTTTTGGAGCTTCTACAACTGCTCTCTGAGCCAACTGACCTGCCTTGGCATGTGCCACATAATTCTTACTGATGCTGTAATAACTTGGGTTAGGCAAAAGGGTCAAGAACGTTTGCTTTGCATTACAGGGGACTGTGATGGGAAACTTGTTGCACAATGCAAGATGACTGATAGTTCCCCAGCTTTGGGGAAAGCTAGTTAATTGGAATAAGAAACAGCCAAGTCAATAGGCTGATCAGGGCAGGCTGCCTAGACCAACAAGCTTGTTAAGGACTGGTTACAACTAACATTTTGTTCACAGGCACTAAGGACAAGAACGGGCCTGAGTTCTGAGTTTGTCTCCAGGAATCTCTGTGCTGATCAGTAAAAAAACTCTCCTTTTCTGTCATGTGAGTGACCAACCCACTAGCCTAGTGTCAGCCATGTTTATTCTAGCTCCCTTTCTCTAGTCTACTGAGTCTCTGATAGTTTTCTGCAAAATTGAATCAATTTCTGTAAGGAAGAACTGCAGGAGCTCTCTACCAGAGCTGCATTCAATGCTAGCAATGTGGTTGGTGCTGTGCAGAGCAGAATGGCAGGCAAGTGTCTTTGCATAAACTAAGGGCCTGGCTGAGAGTACATCTGTGTGAATTGTCTTTTTGACTGTGTCTGAACCAGCAGACTGGAAAGTGCTCCATGTTGAAGTAAGGTTCGGATGTGCATAACCTCCTCTCTGTGCTGTTGCTGGAAGTGAAATCTGGGAACACAAACCAGAAAGAAGCTCTAGCGTGTTCCCAGTTTGGACAGTTAGTGGACAAAGATCTCAAATCTTGCAGTTCAGATGTAGCTATTGAATATCTTTATTTATAGTTGCCATATCCCAGCTGCTGAGTCATTTGATATCAGGAAGACTTCTTTTCAGTAGCAGATTACTCAGTATAATTAAAAGAAGATTCTGGTTCTTCCAGGTGGGTAATGGCATTTAGTAGCAGTTTGGCTCAGCATGAGCCCAGGGCCAACAGAAGACTTTGAAGCTCAATCTGTCCCAGTGTCATAAGTGTGAAGAGAGAAGTGTGCTTGTTGTCCTGTCCTTCAGGTGGATGACACTTGACACTCCATTGCAACTGGGAGGGAGTACTGGCTGCACCTCAGTGCTCATCCAGCTGTGTTGACGGCAGACCTGCAGGGTGCAAGAGAAAGTGCTGGTTGTTGTAAATTACCTTCAGAGTTTTCCAGCTTTGGCAGCTAGTGGGAAGTCTGACATGTGATTCAGGTAAAAGGTACCCACTGTCATTCCTTCTTTTCACCAGGTTATGGACAGAGCCCTGTTACATTTGGATAACTCCTACAACATCCCCAACGTCAGCAGCGTGGGAATTGTTTGCAAGACCAACTTGCCTTCCAACACAGCCTTCCGTGGCTTTGGAGGGCCCCAGGGAATGATGATTGCTGAGTGCTGGATGAGTGACCTTGCTCGGAAGTGTGGCCTGCCACCTGAGGAGGTACAGATCCACCAACACATTTCAGGGTAGAGCTGCCTTTGAACAAGCTCTGTGGATTGGACACAGCCATAGAAAATTATTAAGAATACAAACTCTTGCTTCATTTTTGCCATTCCCTCAGCAGGATCTCAAACTTTCTGTATGACAGCCACATTATAGCGTGGATTACTTTCTGCTTCATTAAATTATCTCAGTAGCCTCAACTCTGTAACCTGCTTTAAGGAAAAATACTCAAAAAAAAGTCCAAAGGCACTAGGTACCTTAATCTTACTAACTGTGCTTTAGTCACAGTATCTCTTGAAAATCCCCAGCCTTAATGTTTTAGTCCCCATGTTCCCATAAATAGATACATGTCTTAATTCTGTTGTTCTGTAGATTGAACAGAGGAGTAAAACTAGGAACCAACATGCTTTTGATGTCATCCATTAAAAAGACCTAATCTGAAGCACTAAACTTGACATGTTGTTTATATGTCTCTTTGGGAAGGTGCGGAAGCTCAATCTTTATAATGAAGGAGACCTGACACATTTTAAGCAAAAGCTGGAGGGATTTACTCTACGAAGATGCTGGGATGAATGTTTGTCAAGCTCTAGCTATCATGCCAGGAAGAAACTAATTGAAGAATTCAACAAGTAGGTATTCTGGAGCTGTCTTTTAACTGGGTTTTATACTGTTGTCTACTAACTTCTGAAGTTAGCAACTCGAGCAATGTGAAGTCAGACCATATATTTTCAGAACGACTTCTAAAAAATTATCTTTTTGAAATCCCTTCAGATTCACTGTGGAAAGCAACCTCTATCAGTGACCTGGTAAGGCAGGAATCAGGCCCAGCATGACATGATTTTGTAAGGGGACATGGGTCTGTTGAGTCTAGCTAGACTTTTCAAATGGATTTCAAGGCAATTTGTGTAGGCTTTTAATTGCCTTATGGTAATTTTTAGTTGGCTTGTATATACAGCTGGTTAGTTAGTAGTCTAGACAATTGCTTCTATAAGGTCTGGGGGAGCATTTTCAGTTTGACTTTGGTCTTGTTGTGACCAGTAAACAAAGCTAATATTTTATAAGAATTACTGATTAACTGAGCCTATATTGCATTCAGGTATTTAATTTATGCTTTGATACAGAAACTGTTGGAGGGAAGCTGCTGAGCTGTGATGAAAACTTCATGAGTATACGAATAATGTTCTTTCCTTGCAGGCAGAATCGCTGGAAGAAGAGAGGCATGTGCATTATTCCTACCAAATTTGGCATCAGTTTCACTGTCCCCTTCCTGAACCAGGTCTGTGTCATTAATTTCTTCAGTAGAGAGGATAGATTTATGCTGTCTTCCCCAGTCCCCTCTCCCTTTTTACCAAACTAGAGCTTCACAGAGAAGTAGTAAGTGAGTTAAGAAAGAGCACACATTTTTCAAACCAAAATGAGCAACACAACAATTATCAGTTTATACTATCCAAAAGACACCAAAATGCAGCTATGTTTTCTGTAGTTTTTTACTGCAATCTGCCAGGTAGTTCACTAATATATTTATGATGATTCTTGGATTAAATGTTCCCTTTTATAGGCTGGAGCTCTGGTCCACGTGTATACAGATGGCTCTGTGTTACTTACACATGGTGGGACTGAGATGGGTCAAGGACTTCACACCAAAATGATCCAGGTAATGAGTCTGGACTTAGCTGAAAGAGACAGCTTTTCAGGAAAATTACACTCACTGTATAGAAATGCCTCAGACAGCTTGACATGTCCTCTATGTGCATGCATAGGGTAAAAAATCATGACTACTTCCTCTTAATTATTTCAGCAGCAGTGCTGGGTTTCTGGAGTATTATTACAATTGAGTATTAGAATTAGATTTTTCATCATCCTAACTCTTATTATGCAGACAATGCAGGTTACTGCTTACAATTTAGATACTTTGGTAATATTGTTTCATCCCATAAAACTAGAGTTTACATATATTTTATACAAAAGTAGCCACTTATATGCATATGTTAACTTCTGTATAGTTAAAAAAGCCTAAGGGAGCAACACTGCTTTGACAGTTGAAATGCTGAAATGAAAGGGAAGTCTAATAGAGCTCTTTATCTTCTGATTCTTATAATTATTGAGAGAAGAATTGAGTCCCACAATAGTGGCATGAATGCCTGTCATTGTGGCAAAAGTGCACATGTATGTGCTCACGCGCATTCAGTCTGTAACAGGCAAACTTAACAACGTTCTAGTGAGTTCTCAGTCACCAAATCAACTGAGTCTCCAAGAAAAATGAAATTTAGGATGGGAGAGAGTAGAGGTTGCTTTGTGGATTCTAGCAGTGTAAACATGAATGATCATGTTCATGTATAAAAGCGGCTGCTGACCAAGTGTTCACCTTTCCTCTGCAGGTTGCTAGCAGGTCACTGGGAATCCCCACCTCCAAAATCTACATCAGTGAGACCAGCACAAACACTGTCCCAAATACCTCCCCAACAGCTGCATCTGTGAGCGCAGACATCAATGGAATGGCAGTCCATGTAAGGAAACTGAGCTATTTAAACTAGTGGGCTGTAAGCTGGGACTCCAGATCACGAAAAGTTGACATGTATTTATATATTGCTAAAGGAAAATGTAACCATCAAAAGGCAATTCCAGACTAAGGATACCTTATAACTCCTTTACCTGCTATAACTGCTGGCAGTGTTAGATGATGAATGACCATATTTTTTGAAGTTGTTCGAAACTCTTCTTCAATCTTTTTGTAGTTCTGAAATAATGTTGGTGATTATTAAAAATGGACAGAACAAAGTACGTATTTAAGTGGCTAGTTTCTTAGTAATTCATGTGGCCTTACCTATAACAAATATGTTGTGCTGCACATATTAATAGCAGATGGTTTGTGGGCTGTGCTCCAGAACCAAAGACCTGTAAGTGTTGATACACTCAGAGCAAATATCCTTCTGTAGCAGTGGTGTGCTCATGACTGTCTCTGACATGGTGGAATTACCAATGCATAGGTTTGCAGGGTATGTGACTTCTACATTGAAAAGAGGAATTTAGTAATGATCATTCGCAGGTTTAAAATAGAAGTGTAGCCTGTAAAGTAAAAATAGCAGATAGTTTTTATGTCTGAGGAGGTTGAATTTTGGCAAGAATTTTTTTTTAATGTGTTCTGGGATCATCTTGCTATATATGCTAAGGTGTCCTGCTATGACTTGGTAGAGATAAAATTGCTGTATAAGTCGGTGGACTTCTGATATTTCGTGTCATGGTCTAGAAAGTTCTGTGCTGTATTTGGGGTTTCCTTCTGCTATCAGCACAGCCAATCTGCTTTAAAATCCTTTTCAGTCAACATATCTTCCTATATAGCAAGACATCTGTTAGTGAACTTTGTTCCTTTTTATCATATGCCAAAGTCCTAAAGGTAATATTGATTTAAACAGAAGCTTCTTTGAAACTCTTACAGCGCTCTTAATACTATAGGCTGACTTTTCAAATATTAAAATACTCCTTCTCTCTCTCTTTGTTTCTAGAATGCATGTCAGGCTATCTTAAAGAGACTTGAGCCAATCAAACAGTCTAATCCCAAAGGATCCTGGGAAGACTGGGTAAGTTGTTTGTGTCTCTCATGAGACAAGTAGGCATTGTTGGAGATTGTTTTAATTGGCAAACCCTGCATGCAGCCATATCCTCCAGGTCTTCTGCATCTCCCTAGCAAAGCTTTGACCCAAGACAGTGAAACAGAGACCTGGCAAGGGAAGTAACCAAAGATTGCAAGAGATTGTATTGCATTGTTCATATGCAAACACCAGTTATGACTTTAACACTGAGATTTCTCTGGATCCTGGGGCCTGCCCATGACAAACTTGACCAAATAAAAGTCTTGAGTGATTACATATATCTTTCTAGTTGGGCTACAGTCTTGGGCAGGAAGAAACCTGATTTTCAGTGAAGGGATTCTGTGACAAAGATGACTCTGCTGAGCTGCCATCCACCTCCTTGGCTGCAATATCTCTCTACCCTCAATAATAAGAGATTGGTGTGCTGTAAGTCTCTCAGGCCATTTTCAGATCCAAGCTCTTCTCTTCACGGGAGGAACTTTGACTTTGTGATTTGCAAGTCAGGATAGGATTTCCCCTTGCCTCACTGAAGTCAAGATGACTGTCAGTTTAACCTTAGCCTCTGAGGTTGAAAGTCTAACCCGTAGCTGAGAGATGAACAAACAAGAGCAAGTCTTATCCCTCTGCCAATGGGCAAGTTCTACACTTGAAAGCCGCTGATGGGGCTATCTGGGGAAGCAGCTGCATCACGATGTTTCCCTTGGTGCTGCAGGTGCTGAGTAGGGTGACAGCTGCCTGTCACTGGACACCTGCTATTCATGCCTTTCTGGAAATGTGTTTGCAGAGACCGTTTGGACAATTAACATTTTCAAACTTTTGTTCACTTTGCCAGATTAAAACTGCCTATGAGAACTGTATTAGCCTGTCAGCCACAGGGTTTTATAGGTGAGTGAATATTCACACTGCAGAGGTGCAGTTCTTACTCGATTGCATGCATTGCATCCAGGGAAATTCCGGGAGGATTTACAGCCCCTATCCCTCTGTCAGTTCTCTAACTTAGGGCCGCATTCCCTTTCCTACCTAGAAATATTAAGCTGTGGTTAACAATTTCCTGGCTGGGGAGAATCGGTTCCTGATAGAGCACAGTTCTGGGGCCAAGTTCAAATCTCATGTAAATCTCAAGTAGATCTAACTTCACTCTAGCTGACCTAGGTCTGAGGAGGCATAAATGAAATCAGAGCTTTGCCTAGAGCTCTGCTTTCTGTCAGCCTCATGACTTAGTGTTGCTCTAGAACTGTCAAGCAGCAAAAAAAGAGGGCAGAGGCTGTCCTTGAGGACAAAGTTACTGATGGCAATTGGCTGAACCGATATCCTGTCTGTTGCGGCATGGGCAGATAACAGTGTTTCCAATTTCGTCCTCCCACTTTAAATTCTTGCTGGTTCCTGTGCAGTTCCGAAATGAGGCACTTTTCTTGGTCAGCTTTACTGCTGGAGGAGAAGAGACATCCATCGTCTTTGAGTCAGGGGCTGACACAAAAAAATAAACACAGTGTTGAGAAGAGCTTATTTAGGACTAAAATACAATATGAGCTCATTTCTGTTGCATCTCTGAAATATGTTTTTCTCTTAACCAAGTGACCATCAATATTTTAATGAACTGTTTTTCAGATAAAGTATTTAAAAGTTTGCCGTGAAGTGCACTTAAAATTAGTTCTTAGCTTAATCCTGTTTCTGATTCAACTTAATAATACTCTGAAATTTAATGACCTACAAGAAATGTTCAACTGCACTCTAAAAACAAAAGTTTTGATACTGGATTGGTAGGAAGGAGTTCATAATAGTCATCACAAGCTCTGAGATTCATGGGAAAATAAAGATGGCTAAAATAGTTTGATAGTTTCAGTCAGGTTTTGGAATACAAAGCAGCTTTAGCAGATTTCTGTTTATAGTTGTTTACACTTTTCATTTCTGCATGGGCTTGATGGAAGGCAGGAAACAAAAGTGAATAAGGATTTTGATACGTTGCAATGTGTTTGTATTCATTTTGGCTGCTCTTGGAATGAAATGTGGTTTTGTTTTCGTTTGTATCGAGAATTCCTGACATTGGCTACAACTTCGAAACAAATGAAGGAAAACCGTTTTGCTACTTCAGTTATGGTGTTGCTTGCTCCGAGGTTGAGATAGATTGCCTGACAGGTGACCACAAGGTAAGTGGTTTAGCAGTGAAATAGCCCTCTGTGTTTAGGTGAAGAAAACATTCACAGGGAGTTAGAACAAATACTGGGTGTCAGCCTGTTACTAGCTCTGTCATTGGTCTGGTGTGACCTTCAGTAAATTTCTTAACTCCTCTATTCCACAGTGCAACAATCTGTAAAGTATAATAACATGATAATTATCTACCCTGCAGGGATATTAGGAGGCTTAATGAATGATTGCAAAAGTTATTGGATTTGCTTAAGTAAGAGACAGCAGTACTGTGTTAGCACAGAAGAACAGAAACATACTGGAATTGAGTTAATAATTAAAAATAGCACTGAAGACTTTTAGAAAGAAAGGCAAAGGAAAAAAAGAATCCATCAGAATCTGACCTAGTTGGTTACACTCTGGTACAGAGCACTGACACTAGCGGCTTAGAACTAATGTAAATTTAGTCCATTGGACCTCTGGGGAAAACTGCAGTGAGTTCCTTTGATTTAGGGATGTACTCAGATTAAAAGTTGACATGAAGAGCTGAGGTAGATTGTTGAACACTGGCTGAGTGTGGGTACTGGTTGGATACATCAATCCTCCTCATACAAGACCATGGTGTACCAGTTTCAATGTTCTGTGCTTATTTATTCTTTATTTCTGCCTTTTAGAACATTCGCACAGACATTGTTATGGATGTTGGTACCAGTCTGAATCCAGCCATAGATATAGGACAGGTAAGTGAAATAATGTTGTTGTTTCTACTGTGTTAAAGCCAGCACACTACTCTCAGGCTTTTCTAAATGAGTCATTCTCCCTCTCCAGATTGTGCCTTTGCAGGCAGAGCATTTTAAACTTGGATATCCAGTTAGGAATTTAAAGCTAGCTATGAAAACCAGTTTGATCTACAATTAACTATGCAATAGGCACAGAATTAGGTAAGGAAATACCCTGTTGGGGTTTTTTTTGCCTTGAATATTAAGACTACAGGATATGCTCTAGTTACCACCACACTGATGCTTTTCAGCATCTGCCTTGCCTAAGGAATGAATCCAGATAATACTAATGTGATGGAATAACTTCATCCCAGACTTAGTTTCTCCAATGTGGCATGTGAGACTAAATCCCATACCTGACTTTTAAACTCCTACCTATCCATATAATGTCCCTTTTAATTCAGTGAAAATTCTTCTTTGAATAAATAATTAGGGTGGTAGATTCTGTCCTCCAGTTACTGCTGTGTAGGGATCTCAACAGAAAGTTGGTCCAGTCTCTTAGCTTGCAAATTCTTTGGGCAGGGACAAGCTTACTTTCATATTTTGTGCAGTAATAACCACAGTGATGTCTTTCAGCATATAAAGGTAATAAACACCTGGTTGTTTGATATACCAAGAATATTGTTAGGCATTAGCACATGCTCATCTAGCCATCACAGCTACCTTGGTAATGCTAGATGTTGACAATGTAATTCCAGTGAAACTGCTGCAAGATTTGGGGTTTACGGGAGAGCAGGAGTTGCAGAGCTCTGCTATAGTTAAAATGAAACTTCTTTGAAAGTGCCATTTTTTAACGAAAGACATTGTTTGGAAGTGACCAAGGGGAGAAGGAGCCTTTCTGTCTTTGCAGCCTGTCAGTTTAGGTCTGGTGGTAAAGAGATGGGCTATACGGAGTCTGTCAAAGAGATCTAAATTGTATATGTCCTTCCATGAATAGCTGCAGAAGATCTAGGGGCACAGGAGAGAAAAGGTG
>NW_010194139.1:13500-15116 GCF_000695765.1 Mesitornis unicolor | reverse complement strand
TGCAAGTACACAGAGCTGGGTTAATGAATGTTTGTGCCGAATCTTTAGATTGATCTGCTTGTCAGATCTCTCTGTGGGCACAGAGAGCAGAGCTTCTACATGTAGGGTTGTTCAAGCACATTCTCCTCTCATAGATGCTCACCCTTCTTTTTTTTCTAAATTTTTTTTCTCCTAAAATCTGCAGTAGAAAAATTATGCAAAGAAGTCTTTAGTACTTGGATGAATAGAGGAGTGGTTTTGCAGGTGTCTGTGCTTGTGACCTTAGGATAGCATTTATACTGAAATAGAAAGTGTAAAATAGTTTGTCTTCAGATATGTTGTCTTCATTTAATCTTCTTGTCCTTTGAATTATCAGCAAGTACAACTCATTCAGTGTTAATCTGCATGTGAAGGAATCAATATTTTGGCATTGATTTTTTTTTTCCTTACTTCATCAGAAAATTCCTGTCCTACATTTACAGCATATCTGTTTGTGTGTATTTGTTAATTGCTTCACCTGCCTGGGAAATCTGTATGGGAACACAGGAATTCTGCAAAGGTACCAAGCTGTACTCAGCAGAAGGGACAAAAGTTTAGAGATGAGAAGTGGGAAATTAGTCAGGAGGGGAGGGCTGAAAACTCTGGTGGAAATTGTCACTGTTTGTTCTTGTGCAGGAACGAACAACAACAACAAAATGTAACCTTGTTTGGATGTGTTTGTAGATAGAAGGAGCGTTTGTCCAAGGCCTTGGGCTCTTCACCATGGAGGAGCTGCGCTATTCTCCTGAAGGGAACCTGTACACTCGAGGGCCTGGGATGTACAAAATCCCAGCGTTTGGAGACATCCCAACAGAATTCTATGTGTCTCTTCTCCGTGACTGCCCGAACAGCAAGGCGGTTTATTCATCCAAGGTAGACCTGTGAGATCTGCAGGCCTCTTACTGCTCTATAGCTCTGTGGAGTTGGGTGTGATAAAGTAATGATGCACATAGTTAATAGTTAATCTTATAATGCTGGCTTTATAGGGTCAGGATGTTTTTCATTCCTTACCAGAAATATGTATGGTGTCCTTTATATTTAGGAAGAACTGAAATAACCTGCACATTGCCACCATGGTTGTCCATTATAGAGAACCAAAGTGGCTTTGCTGTGCCAGTACTTCTGTAACAGAGGCTGCCAGCCTTCCCCTGCATGTCAGCTCCTTTGTTGCCCTTCCCTGGCACCAGAGCCACCACTGCAGATAACATTTCCAGCAGTGTCATTTCCCCAGATCTGATATACCAAGATCTTGTGTCTGAATTTAAATGTTTTGTTTTCTTCACTGTTTTACAGTGCTCATGTCACCCTTAAAGGTTCTTCAGCTATTTCCACTGCAGTCAGTGCTGTTTTCTGCATTTAGTGAGGGCTGCACAGAGCAGAGATGGATGTACGTGGTTCAATGGAGCATTTAGAGAGGCCAACCAGCATCCTTATCTATAAATGCCTGACCTGGATCCTTACTGTTTCTCTTGTCCCCTCCATCCATCCACAGGAGCATCTTTATCAATGAGAACTATTTGGGTGATTAGTGCTGATGACAGAATGAAGTAAAAAGCGTCTGGCAGGGACCTCAGTACTAGATAGTACTTGTCTAATCC
>NW_010194139.1:0-13469 GCF_000695765.1 Mesitornis unicolor | reverse complement strand
TGCTGCTTTGGAGGGACCTTCAGTGTTAGAGCATCATGCTGTCTGCCCAGACAACTCACCACTGCCTTATCTGAGTTCCCTTTGCTGCAGTTTTAGCACCATCCAAAAGGTTGTGGGAATGGGTTAGTCCCTTTTTCTTTTATAACAGCCTTGCTGTGTTAGAAAGCTTCTGTTTTCCTACTGTCTCTTTTTTAAAAGGACTGAGAGTTGTTTTAACTCAGTCTTTCCTGACTGATCACACCTTGCAGACTGGAGGCTGTTTTAGCTTGATGTTTCCTCAGTGATCACATCTAGTAGGCTGAGATACACATCTGTAAGGAAAGGGGGCGTTTAGGCTCAACCTTCCCTTCCTGATCACGTTTAGGAGACTAAGAAGTTATAAAGAAGGAACGAGAACAATTCTTGATTGTCACGTAGGGCTTGATCATCTCCCTGTTAGCCTCGTTACTCTTCCTAGGGCTGGGACTGTTTTGGGCCGCAGCTTTACTCTTGCTTTTGTTCTGTCTAGGCTGTGGGAGAGCCACCTCTGTTCCTGTCTGCCTCAGTGTTTTATGCCATTAAAGATGCCATCTACGCAGCAAGGAAGGACTCTGGCCTGACCGAGCCATTCAGGCTGGACAGCCCTGCCACCCCAGAGAGGATCCGCAATGCTTGTGTGGACATCTTCACCAAAATGGTAACAGCTTCTGGTTTTGTAGGCTGCTCCCTAACCAGCCTACCCAACACCGAGTGTGTGTGCTGGTCACAGTGGTCCAGTTCTGGGATTAGGGCAGGATGGGGAGGCTGTGGCCCTACTTAAGCAGCTGATTTTTATTTCATGGGTATTATCCTTTAGTTAACATGCCACCAAATGAGAGAGAAATCCACAGACCAGCATTGCTAGGGCTCCCATTGCAGGAAGCTGCAGTTCATCCCTTCATCCTTCAGGTGCTATCTGTAGAACAGAGGCACTGACTTCTTGTCCTGATGCTCCCGACCATCATCTCTTAGGGGATCACCACATATCTTGCAGGTCCACTCTAATTTAGTGGTGTTTCTCAGGGAGTAGGAAAGTATTATTGAAAATGCTTACTTCAGCTGAATGTTATGACCACAGGAGTTTCCTTAGAGGCTGTGGGCATGATCTGGAGTAGTGCAGGATTTAACCCTGGCACTGTCTCTCTTCACAGACTCCTCCTCTGTCACTATGTTGTGACAGGGCTGCATAGGAGTGGGTCCCTGCACAGAATCCTGCTGATTCCTATGACTCAAAACACAGCTGTCTGTCCATGTGGGCATCCTCCAGGCTTTCATCAGCTTGAATCACACTGTGGTTAGCAGCAAAACCTGGATATCTTGGTCCTTCTCACCTAATGGTTTCATCACTCTCTGGGAAGAAGGACTCAGAAGTGGCTTTGAGAACTTGCACAAAATGTTGATCATCAGGCCTTCAGCCAGAGCCAGGCACAGCCTCTAACAGAGTGCCATGAGGCAGACATCTCTGTTTTGAAAGACTGGGATATGAGCTCAGATCTTCAACAGTACAAAGCCACCTACTTCAAAGAGAGCATGGTGGGACATGCCAAACCCAGGCTAGGACACTCATTTGTTGCTGCTGTTGCTAACTTATTTTTTTTTTCCTCTTTACAGTGCCCTTCTGCTGAGCCAGGGACCTTTAAGCCATGGTCTGTGCGTGTATAAAAGGGAAGTCTGAGGAGCAAACTCTCTTCGTGAAACTGAACTTACACCAGGGGGACCACAGGGCAGTAGGACTATAATGGAAAAGAAAAAAAATATCTGTGCTCATGTGGCTCATCTGCCGATTCATAGAGCTTTCACATTTAATTGTCCAATCATTGTTTTCTGTAGGAGAGGGAATTGCTGCCAGATTATAGCTGTGATGTAAATTCAAATGAGGAGCAAGTGGAAGGTGATGTTAACCAGATGTAATTGAAAAATTTCCAAGTTTTGTTTAAAATTGCTGCAAGGATGTGAGATATGCTTATTACCAGCCAATGTGAAATAGCAGGGTGGTTGTTTTCCCTTTTTTTTTCCTACTATGGGGAAAAGATGGATCACCTTATGCTGCTATGCCAAGAAGGACTTAAATACATTGAACCCAGACAAACAGTCCTCTAGAAAAGGGAAGGCATGAGAGGCACTGAGGGCTGGACCCTGTTGTGTCCCCTCTGCAAACAAAGCTAGATATACACTAGAGGAAGATGAGGAGTTCTGATGTTAGCGGTCTTCCCTATGTAACAAAAGTGATTCAGAGGAAGATCCTAAAATGTGACCAACAGCTGACTTATCCTAACTTAAATGAGTTTTACTTTGTCTACACCAGGGCTTTAATGAATTTTTAGTTCACTATGTCTTCTCTGGTTAGAGAGAAAAACTAGAGGTACCAAGAGGACTTCCAGCAAGAGGCTGATTCATTTGACATGCTCAGGCTTTCCCCCACATCTCCACATCTTTCTTCAGTCTTTTAAGTAGGAGAGGACATCTGAGAAAGGATCTTGAAGTAACAGAGAAAGTTACTCATCATTGTTGCCAAGGCAATTTCTAGCAGCCCAGGCAAAGGGACAGGACTCGGATGGACACAGCCAGGGATTAGTTGGCTCTGGGTGCCCTCTAGGGTCAGTCCCCCTTGACATCATGCTGTGGCCTAGCCTTTTCAGGACAACTCTGTTTAGTTTTGCTGAATGTAAGAGAACGGGTATGTTTTGCTACAGAGACTGCTTGTCTGAAAAATGTGCTGACTATGTGATGATCTCATGCCTTTTGGGTTGAATGCATTTTTCATGTTGGATTTAATGCTGGGTATCCCTCTTCGCAGGTGTTGTCACTGTCAGTTTTAATAATGTGTCATCATGGTATCTCTAGATGATGTCAGCCATGTACTGTACCTGCTCATCATGTACAAACTTTTATCCATTTCCCTGTCCCATAGCTTTATGAAAATGTCCTTTTTCTATTTTTGCACTCCTAGGGCCATCCAAAACTATGGTGCAAGAGGATGTAACTCCATTGCTATATATAAAATTTTGCTCACATACATCCTGCTTAAAATTGGCCTCCATCTTAGAACTTAACAATGTATTCACAGTTTGAAATATTTTTTAAGCACTCCAGGGCATATAGTTTGGAAATGTGTAGATTTATTTCTCAGCTTAAAATATTGTAGTTGTACCATCTGCAAAAAGGGCATTTGTATATTTGAGTTGCAGAAAGTATTTTGTGCCTACTGGGCTTGCTAAGTAATTGTTTTATTAATTGGAGTATGATATTGATGTTTCTTAAGCTCTGAGGTACTGGGCAAGAACACATTTTTGTTTTCTCCTGAAAGTTGACATTATGTAAAAAAAACCTATTAGAGAAGAAAATGTGATCATCTGTGTGCAAGAACAGCTGCTGGGGCCTGTGTATTCCTGTTCTTGAATGTCCAGGAAGTATACAAAAAGTCTGTAAGGTAGATCAGTATCATCAACACTGTTTCTGCAGCATTCAACCTCACCAGACACACTCATTCAAATCAGGCCAAGAAAAAGTACAAAGGGAATGTAATGTGTTTTAATAGGGAACACGGGGAGCTTCAGGCAAAGAGTGCGATATCGAGGAGCTTCCAGTTTCATCTCAGGGGAAAGTGTTCACGAGAGGCCCGCTCCCTGTGGGAGCCCTGGGACATGATGGGATGTCACTAACAGGATAAGTGCTCCTTCTCCCCCATGGTTCTGGGAGCACCTTTTTCTTCATTTCAGAATGGGTTTGTAGTGTCTCATGTAGCCACAGTAACTGGTCAGGTGAAATTCTTTTAAACAAAATTTATGAAGTCTCTCTTTTGTTATTCACTTTGTACATTAATTTGATGTGTATTTGCCAATGTTATGTGTATATGCAATAGAGCAGGTTAGTTCAGTGCAGACCTTAGCCTGTGGAGCTATTTTTGCTGCAACATCAATGATCCTCTGTTTCCCAGGCACCAGTCCTTGCCCTCAAGCCCACCATAGCTCAGGGACCTCTTTATTACCCTTCCACAGCTACTGGCTGATGGAAGGAGGAAACGTCTTCCTTTAGGGGTTCGCTGGGATTCAACGTGGATTATATCAAGCACCTGAGGTGAGGGGGCAATAGTAAAATATTAGGATTACAAAGTAATTACAGAGACTGGTTTTGAGGCTGTAGGAAAAAGGAAAAGCTTGGAGACTAACAGGACTTTACAGAGAATTCAACGTTAATACCTGGCTGGGCTGTGTGTGGGACAACGACCCTAAAGAACAAGAAGCTGAGATTTTCATTTCACCTCTTGGCGTCTTAACATTTCATACGTTGCTTTCCCATGGACCCAAATGCCAGATGCCTTAGGGAAGGACTGGAAGAAAGAGATGATACTGCTATGGTATAGCCTGACTTAAAATGTGGTCTGCACTACAAAGCTGTCTGAGAACAGCTTGTGAGTGCACAGCACTGTCCTCTGCAAGGTGCTGCATCAGATCTCTTCATGCACATCACACTGCACGGGATTTCAGCTTGCAATTGCTAAAGGGCAAGTTACTCATGAAGAGAAAAATGTTCCTTTCCTAGTACTTTCAGTGAAATACAGCATGGATGCATGACTCTAATGTTACATATAATTGGAAATTGGCTGCTTCTCTACTTCCAGAACTGTATCCTCAGAAGAGGAACTACGCCATCTTGCTAGACTGTAAAGTATTACGCACAATAACAGCACTTAAGTAATGTAATTGCTGTATCTGGGTAGTCTGTGGGAGCGTGAAAGGAGGCTATCTGATCTGGTGTCATAAGGCTATTAATCGCATGTCCCTCGGTGAGAGAGGGAGGCCAAGTATTCAGTAATTATTTTGGGTCAGTTCTAATCAATCTTTAACTATTGTTCTTTAATGAGCATTGTCAAATTGGTGTCTTTGTCACATGGATGTACGCGGAATTCTCTATGACTGTCACAACATCGCAAAATAAAACTAAAAAATATTCTGAAAACCAGTATGCTGTGGTAAAAGTCTGTCATGATTTGAAAACTGGACAACTTCAGCTCATCCTTGGTGTGTGTGGGAAGGATGGACCCTTCCCAGAAGCTGTGGGGCAAATCGGCTCAGTGGCCAAGGCTGGGAGGTGAGCCAGCTGGAGAGCCTGGGCCTCACCCAGCTATGCTGGCAGCCAAGTCCTCGCTCAAAACCTGCAAATGTAGCAAGTGTCATGTCATGTACCTGGGGCTCTCTTGAGCCTAAACTTGCAGAAGATGTGTGGTCATAAAGCAGGAATAGTTCACACGGAACAGATAAGACCAAAAGATGGACTGGGTCTTCCTGGGGCATGAAAGCTTGGGAACATCACAAGTGGTTCCCCAGGAGAGTGTGCCACTTCATGTCTCATCTCACCTACTTGTGCAGAGCAGACAGAAATGAGGTGACATCCTTCCTGGGGAGGGCTTCTTGTATCTGCAGGGGGAGGTTTGTCATAAAGAAGCCATTGCCAAGCCTCTTGGCTCAAAAGGCAGCCCAGAATATGAAAAGGCAGTGCAAGCAGAGCAGCTGAGGGTGTTGGTGTAGTTTGCAGCAGGTGAAACCCAACCTATCCCAAAACACCAGGTTTGCTGAGAGCCATTTACCCCATCACAGTTCAGTTAATCCGACTTTCCAAGCCCCAATGCCACGTGTTTAGTGCCTGCTCCTGCAGTATTTAAATGCAATTCAGCCATGTGAAGAGCCTTGATTCCCTGGCAGTGGTCTACCTCAGCTCTTTCATGTGCCTTTTGGAGCTGTGACATGGCCAAGTGCAACATCCAGCCATGGAACAAGGGTCTGTCCATGACCCAGACAGTATCTCAAAGTGCTTGCATTTGGATTAATGCTCTCCAGAACACTCTCTCCAGCTGGGGTATTTCTACCAGGTCTCTCGAGTGCTGAGAAGATCCTACAGTAAACTGCTAGAAAACGGAAAAGCAGAAAGATCCCAGCGGTAGAAATGAGTCAGCTGCTGCTTCTGCTGGAGGGACAGCTCACTGAACATCTGCTCTGATAACCAGCTGTAGGTCCACTGCACTTGGGTGTCCATGAATTCAGGGAGGGGGCTGTCCACTGGCAGCCCAGCCCGCTGCAGCAGATGGCCCAGCTCCTGCCTGAGGAGGCCAAACACCACCACATAGTCATACTGGACAAGACAAGGCCGGCAGAGGCTGATAAGCGGTTTCCAAGTCTCGCTGGCATTGTGCTGTCCACTGTCTAAAATGTCCTGGACAAAGCTGCTGAAGGAAGGGCTGCTGCCCATGCTTTGCATGAAGGCAGAGATCAGCCTCTGGAAAGGGTCTCTGACAAACAGCACTTTGGTGTAAGACCCTAACATAGCCTCTACTTCTGTTAGGTTGAACTCACTCAGCTGTGTCTCCGAAGTGTGCCGCTGAGGGTAAGGAAGCAGCACTGGGAGCGTCACATTCTCCTTCTCTAGCTTCTCCAAAAGCTGCTGCCATTCCTCTACCCCTGTTGATGGCACTTGGCAGTAGAGGACGTCCAGCTTGGTGCTTACCCTCAAATTTGAGAGCAAGCGGGCTCTCTCCTTCTGGCTCCTTGGAAGCACGGCGACTTTGCCTGATTGGCTGCAGAAGGCTCTCAGTTGCTTCTTCCTGAGCTGCTGAACATGAAGGAAGGTGTCAAGTGTCAAAGTGAAGTCCTCCTCCGTCTTGGGGGCCAGGTCACCTGGGAAACACCATTTGAAGATGAGGGTGAGGAAAGCCCATAGCTGATCTCTGCCTCAGCATGGGATGCTGCTGCAGGCTCTTTTCCAGTTATTTCAGTCTGAAAAGGATACAGCATAAATGAAGAAGACAGGTAGGAGTGGGGAGAACAGCCCTGCCTGGCAAAGAGCTCAGTTTTGTTGGAAAGTAGATTTCTGTCCTGTGAATGTGTGAGCTTATGGACGCCCAGACCCAATTTCTTCAAACTGCCATGTCTGAGCACCAGTTTTGTCTGTAGCTTTGTGCCATGTAGTGGCCCATTCTCCACTAAATCATAATTTTTGCTTTTAACTCCTTGCTTTTGACTAAGCTTAACTAAGGTGAGTTCACCAAAAAGTCAGAAGTATTCTGAGAGACGGAGGAGTGGTAAATTGGTTTGTAACTACAAATACACAACCCCCGGCAAACCTTTCTGCATCTGTTAATTGGTTAACATCAGCTATCAAATATATGCAAAAGCAAGAGATTATTCTTAACAGCTTGGGGCAATTTAGGAATCCAAATGGTGTAACTTCTTGCATCACTTCCGTATGTAAATGTTTTCTTCTGTAGATAAAAAGGCAAAGGCAAATAAAAAGCAAAAAGCAAACAGAAGTGAGAAGACAACAAAGCAAATATAAAAGGCAAAAGCAAATAAAAGGACTCTGTGACAGTTAGTTTAATTTCTCAAATTTCAGCTTTGCTTCTTACTCATCTTCTTATTTTTGATGTGAAGAGGCCATAGTGAGTTTGAATGCAGAATGAATGCCTGCTTTGCTACTCGATTTTTTTTTTTTAGCAGCAGCACATGCCTGCCTCATCTGCTCAGTATAGGCATTTGTCAGCCCTGAGAACACAGTTAGTTTGATGGTTTCTCCTGGGTCCTTGGGAAGTTAATATTTCCCACTGATTTGGGGAGGCTGTCACACAGGGAAGAGAAGCCTATTTAAAATTAGGAAAAATACACTAATGGTACCTGAAGCTATGCTGGGTGGCTCTTTGACTCACCCAGCTCCAGATTGACAATATCTGCAAAATCTAATGAAGAATTTGCCCTGAATTGATGGCGACTGGAGGGAAAAGATGCATTTTTTAGGCAAGAAAGGCATTAATCGCCGATTTTCCTGCCCCTACCCCTGCTCCCTTCTGCCTTCCCAACAGCATTTCACCCTTCCCAGCAAAGGATTTGGGAGCTACCTCCTGCATCTGACACCTCTTTCTCCAGCACATCTGAGATCAGTGACCTCCCCCAAAGGACATAAAGCTGCAAGGCCCCACAACAAGGATCTTTTCCACAGGTTATCTTATCCCTAGAGCTGTGCAAAGTCTGTGTTGTGGGAATTTGTCCACCAGAAACCTCTAAAGAAAGCTCCAGGTTGCTTTCCCCACGGCACAGAAATGCTGCAGGCCATGCAGAATCACCACGGTCCCCATGTGTTACCTCCTTGGCCCTGGAGAAGCAGCCTCCAGCTCAGGAAGGCAGCAATGCCCAGAGCAGTCAAGATGATGAGACGTGGAAGGAAACGCATTTTTGGGTGCTGCTGCAGTGCCGGGAGCTGAATGCTGTGCCGGTGAGCAGGTGAGGACCTGGCGGAAGGGTGTTGGGGAACCTCCTGTGTTTATTTAAAAGGAAACACACCCAGACCTGGGTTAAAGTACTGTTTGGGCAGCAGCTCTGCTCGGGACAGGGAAATGGCCTAAGGCACAAAAGGTCTCTCCTGCCCTACATTTACAATGTGAGCTTTTTGAGGCAGAATCTGACTTTTCATGCAATGACCAGCCTCAGCACTTGGCTATGCCAGATGACTGCGGTCCCTGTGAGAAATGAGCCCTACACCCCCAGTTTCATGCAAGGTTCTGCAGAGCCAGGTGGGGTGAGATGTCCCTGGTCCCCTGATAAACTTTGTTCACCATTGGCTTTGCCACTCAGTGAAGCACTGCCTAGGGAAGCACTGCTGTGGTGAACAGTGTGCCCTGAAACAGGAGCTGAACAAGTGAGTTCTGAGCCGTGGGTCCTGCCACTGTGGTGTCGGTCCATCTTTCAAGGTAGAAGCTGGTGCAGGGGAGGTGACGTGATGAGGCACATCCAGAGTTACGTGGCAGGTCCATGACTAATCAGGGACTAGAAGTGCTGAAGTGCTGCCTGTACCCTTTTTGCTGAGAGCTGCTTAAAATTTCTATCTGCTGCTTGTTTTGTAAGGGCAGCTGGAGATCTTAGACAGAGCAGAGCAGAGGCCTTATTATACCATAAAGGGGGTGCATGCACATGCAGGCAGACACACATGCTGCTCCTCCCTTTCCCCAAGGAGCTGCAGCCTGACCAGTGAGCTTGACAACTGTGAGGTCCAAGGCAAAGAGGACTGCAGCAGCTTGGAGAGCATGACCCACTCCGGTCCAGCCCCGTGGTTATCATGGCTAAAAAGTTCTCAGTCCAGCAGCATCCCTCTGGCAGCCAGGCCATGGGCTGGCACATGACAGGGACATGGTCTGGCTGAAAGACCCTGTAACCATGAGGGGCTATAGTAGCTAAAGGAGAAGGAATCACTGTCTTGAAGCTCAGGAAGAGTGAGTGGATCACACAGACCTGGGCAGGGTACAGGACCAGGCAGTGCCTGCTCAGCTGTGTTGTGTGTGGGCCTGCCAATGAAGCAACCCTGTGTGGTGGAAATCCAGCTCCCAGCAGGTCTTGATAGAACCTGGTCTTGTGCCGTGAGGTAGATTTGCTGTTGTTTGGGCAGCGGAGCCGTGGTTTTCCCACCAGAGGGTGCTACATGGCCGAGGAACCCCTGTCCAGCTCCGGCCGGGTGATGGGAGATATGCAACACTTCCCCAGCAAAGTTCAAAGAACCGACTTCGTGGCTGTCATGGCCACAACTTTTAAAGTCTGATGCGTTTTCTTCCAGTCCTAGGAAAGATGCTGGGACTCTGGGAGAGGTTGTGAAATGTTTCCCATCTCTCAACAGGAGGGATGAGTCTCCTCTACGTGATGGCATCTCCATGCTGTAAGGTCAGGGCTTGTGGCCAGACTCCACTGCATGTGTCCCTGCAACCTGTTCCCCCAAACCCATGGGAAGCAGAGTACAGCCCGAGGTTGGGATGTGCAGGGACAGCAGTGAATGGCCACCCTTTGCTTCCCTTCCCAGCAGAAGACAGGCATTTTACTTGGAGCCGCGGTGCCATGCTTAATCCCTGCCAACCCAATGTGTCTTAGGGCAGGAAGGTGCCTGAGTGAAGGATAAATATTAACTGAAAATAAGTGTTTTTTCCTCAGTGCAGCTTAGCTGGGGTGGAGAGCAGCGCCACGCACCTTCTCTGCTCTGGGTGACCAAACTGGTGCTCAGCAGCTCCCAAAGTTGCTCTTAGGCAGCTGGGCAGCAGCATCCATGGCCTGGCCATGCACCTGAGCAACAGCAAACCACTACCACAGGAGCCCATCCAGCTGCCAGTGGCCCTGGCTTGAGCGCAGGGAGGTTCTTTTTGTTCATGGTCAGCAGTAAGATTAATAAACCAAAAGTCAGAAGGAACTCTGCCAGTTCTCTTAGTTAAGCAGGTAGCAGCAGCACGTGCCTTCCTGCATTAAAATGTCACATTTCAGCAGGGACTGTCCCAACCGCAGCCCTGCTAAAAAAAAGTGCATCTGAAACTGCAAGGGAGAAATGCAGTTTAATTTTACTTTACAGTCATAAGGTGAAAGCAAAGAGATACTCTCTGTCTGAGGGACAGAAAAAAACAGTGAAAACTCCCCTTAGCTCTGCATTGCAAGGAAACAGCACTTACAAATCTTTATCAGCATGGGTCTCTTCAGAGAGTATGGGATACAGCATCTGCTGTGACTTCATGACCTGCAAATGGGAGGAAACTGCTCCTGACCTGCTTGGGGCTGGTTCTGGGGAACAGTTGCTTTGCCGTGGCTGCTTCAGCTGAGTACAAGTCCCCCAGGGGCTTGTACCCCAAATGCAGGTTTCTCTTTGTTAGCAGAGCAGAACTGGTTAACTTGGTTAGCTGGAGGTCAAACTCCCTTTCGGTGGCAGGCAGTGCTGGGACTGTGCTAAGCTCTGCAGGTCAGTGATGCCCCACGGGGCCTCTGGGGCATTAGCACCCCGACATGGCTCAGATGTCCATGTGAAACTGATGTGGTGGTCTCAACAGCAGTGCTAATGAGGTGGTGGGTGCCATCTCCCAAATATGCCCAAGACCACTGTGTAGGTGGGTATGGGGAAGATGGAAGCAGGAAACTTCGTCAATCTGCAACTAACTTTTATCTGCCATTTAAATGGTTAAAGCAGGGATTTTTTTTTTTTCCCCTAGGTTTTTTTATGCGTAGGTCATAAAGTTTTCTCAAGTGTCTGTAGACACTTAAATTTAAACTTACTGCTACGTTTTCCCTGCTCATCTTCCATGGACCACTTAAAAGGGATCAACAAGGCTGAGACTGCAGTTCTTGGACTGAAAGGCTTCTTGCTGTAACCTGTAGGGAGGCAGTGCCCTTTTTGGGATCAGAGGCTGAGCCAGGCATGGAAATGCACTCGCATCCTACTATTTAATGAAATTACACAAGGGAATTAATTAGGAAATTAATTTGAAGCTTCACCTTATTCAGGAAAACTCTTACTTCTGTGAAAGTGAGAAAAAGCTATTCCCTTATTCTTTACACTAGCAGCAGGATGACCAGAATAATGATTTCCAGATTTAGCCCCACCAATGGCTCGAGCTGGCTTGCTTTTGGGCTCCCTTTTTTTTCTCATAGGACACAAATCCCTTGGAGATATTCTTATATGTTAATAAACATCCTCGTCTTCAGCTTTCTCGCATTCCTCCCACACTTCCAAATTTTGCAAAGTATTGTCTTGTGTGACCGTGACCCGCAGGCGCTGGTGTGCCGGTCCCCTCCTCCCCCTTGTTCCTCCTTGCTCACGCCTGCACTTGTGGGAATGTGAACTTTGCAAAGTGATGGCAAACACTGCTTCATTCGGCCAGGAATGTTTTTACATTCCGAGTAAAGGAAAAGGGGATAGGAAACCTTCTTCTCCTGCTGCTTGTTTAGAAGCTTGGATACAACATCTACATTTTGCATGTGAAGTTGGGCACATGGCTTGGCAGAAACGTGGGAGCAGCCAAAGGAGGAATGAGCTGCCCCCCTCTCAGAGCATCATTTAGTGTGGAAAAAGTCTCTTGCCTTTGGGCAGGATGGTCCTCAGATCAGAGCTGCTGGCTAGCGATGATTTACACCAAGAGGAGGGGGAATTCCTCAGAATCAAAACAAAAAGTCAAGGCAGGGAGTGGGTATTTGTGGATAAACCAGGGGTGTTGCAAGCTGAGCATGTGGCCTCTTCTCCATCACAGCTCCTGAATCCCTGAGCTCCTCTCTGTGTGCTCCTGGAGGAGTTTGGCTGCCCAGCTTGCTTTGACACCAGGGCACAAACTGACCCCATCACCTGCCTGCAGGGCTGTCTTGGTCACAGGGCCTGCTTAGGATGAGGTTTAGCACTTTAATGCATGAGCCGGAGCACATCTGTAAACATCGGCTCCTTTAGTCTCATGGTTGTTTAAGAGATCTAGCCAAAAGCATCCATTCTTGGCTGCTTCCTGGTGGGGATGATTTGGGATTTTCTTCTATCTAGCTCCTGCCAGATGTGGGCAGCTGTGGGGTGAACCAATCTGCCCAGCGCCTCTGGCCCATCTCTGTCTCCTCCAGCACTTGCATTCAGCACTGCCACCAAGCTGCCAGTGCTAGCAGTGGGCTAGAAGTGTGGGCGTTTGTCCTGCACTGGACAGAGAGCACCAGGCTGGCTTTAAGCAGGCAGGGAGATGCTGGAGGCCACAGGGACTGCCCCATGCAGCAGCATCTCAGAAGTGGCAAGTGCTGGACCAGAAATAGTTACGCAAGGCGGAAAGGGAAAGAAAGCAAATTCACATTGCACCCAAGGAGCGGAGCAGGTAGGACAATGTTTGGAGTAGTTGTACAACTCTGGCGCTTCCTGTTTTTCCATGGGCAGGAGCTGTGATTGTCACTTCTTATTCAGCTCCTCATCCTGGGAGGAAGACGGTATCAGGCTGTCTGGGGGCAGCAGGATGTTTATGTGGTAGGCTGAGTCAAGGTGCTGCTTTTAATACTCCCTGGAGCAGAGTCATTGGGGGAAATGTACGTTTTAGATTTTTATTTTTATTTAAAAAAAAATGCTCATAAACATCCAATGTGCTTTGCAATTGCCACATGGGCTGCATGGCTTACTGCCAGCATGGAGTGTCATTTTTTTTCTGAGGCTATTACACAAGCATTTTACAAGGTGCCAGTAACTATTGGTAATTTAGGGAGGATTCGTGTAATTAGTGATGCTGCATTGAGAGGCTTTGCTTAATACTGTGTAAGCTGTTAAACTTCGCACTGACTGAGCCAGGGCCACATCAACGTGACCACGTAACTGTGGTGGAGAGAGGCTGAGGCACCCGTGCAACCTCCACCACATGCCTGCCCGGAGGACCCCTCTCTCCCCGCTTTATTAAGGACAAGGACATTTTCCTGGGAGGGGCAGACCAGAGGACTCAGTGAGCCTGAATCTCTTAAAAATTAAGGGGACTGAAGCCACCATCTCTCTGTGGTAGCAGATGAGAGTCTGAGAATCCCATGGTTGAAAAAAATAGCGTGTGTTTGGATCACAGAATCACACAGAATCGCTCGGTTGGAAAAGACCTCCGAGATCATCACGTCCAACCGCTCCTAAACCATATCCAACCCACTAAACCATATCCCTAAGTACCTCGT
>NW_010194138.1:0-2115 GCF_000695765.1 Mesitornis unicolor | reverse complement strand
GAACTGGTTTTCAGCATTCAGGCAACCACACAAATCATGACAAATAGAAAAGCTTTCCAAATACAGTGAGCCCAAACATTCAGTAAGGATTCAAGTGAATGTTCTGTTTTCCAGGTAATCTGCCAACTTTTTCAGTAAACCAACATGCTACCTTTGCTGAAAGCAATCTAATCGATAGGCAGCACAAGTTCAGGTTTGAAGATCACCGTACTGTTTAATTAATAGGAATAAACTAAGACGTTTATCTGATTGAGGCAAAGAGACAAATAAGACCACTTCAGGAAAGTGTAACACAAGTAGATAAAAGAATGAGTCTAATCTGACTTCAGATCCCTACAATGGATATTGTTTTGTGTAAATAATAAGGAATTACCTATAAAAGAAAAGCAAACATCGTAATTTATCTGAGTTTATAATCAGTGCTTATCATCTGAATGATAAGTCTTTTCTTACCAACTTTTTTGATTTCATATGATTGTATGTTTAGATTAGTGTCATGTATTCAGTTAGAGCTGTCTGCCTCTGTCGATCACTCATAGGAAGGTTGCCTGGTGGTTAGTCTGACTATGTTGCTTTTATCTAAGCAGATGTTCTCTTGAAGCTCCACACCTGCAGTGTTTCACATGCCTAAACATACAGCTAAAGACTCCTTTCTGCCTCCTGGATGTCCCAGGACTCCTCTTCTGTAGTTCATCAGCTTTGCGGCTGTCTTCAGGCCTGTGAGTGAAAGGGAATTGGACATTTTGTCTTGAAACACAGTGTGTTTGCTGACTGAATTGAGAGTCAGTTGTTGAATGAGAAAGAAGTCAATTATGGCTCTGCTATTTTATATGCTTAAAAGAACCAGAAGAAGCAAGACCTAGAGTTATACCAAAGGAAAGGACTCATCTGTTGAAAGGACTGTGTCAGTATAATAGAAGCTTACTGATGCATCTGTATCCTCCTAAATACAATACATTCAATATACAGCAAACATTTTCATAGCATTTATCTCATGGAAGGAAACATAGTAACTGAAGACAAGGAAAAGGCTGATGTACTTAACACATTCTTTGCCTCAGTCTTTAACAAAAAGACTGGTTACCCTCAGGGCAGCTGGGCTCCTGAGTTGGTAGACAAAGATGGGGAACAGAACACCCCTCCTGTAATCCAGGAGGAGATAGTGAGCTTCTGTGCCACCTAGATCCCAATAAGTCTATGTGTCTATCGGATTCACCCTAGTGTGCTGAAGGAGTTGGCAGAAGAACAATGGGCGGAGCCGCTCTCCATCATTTATCACTGGTCCTGGCTAACCGAGGAGGTCCCAGATGGCTGGAGGTTGGCCAATGTGATGCCCATCCACAGGAAGGGCCAGAAGGAGGATCCAGGGAACTATAGACCTGTCAGCCTGACCTTGGTGCCAGGGAAGATTATGGAGTAGATCATCCTGAGTGCCATCAAGCGGCATGCAGAACACAACCAGGGGATCAGGCGCAGCCAACATGGGTCTAGGAAAGGAAGGTCCTGCCTGACCCATTTAATCTCCTTCTATGACTGGGTGACCCACCTAGTGGATGAGAGGAAGGCTGTGGATGTGGTCTACTTTGACTTCAGAAAAGCCTTTGACACAGTCTCCCACAGAATCCTCCTGGAAAAGCTAACAGTCTGCGGCTTGGACAGGTGCACCCTTTGCTGGGTTAAAAACTGGTTGGATGACCGGGCCCAGAGAGTGGTGGTGAATGGTGCTGCATCCAGTGGGCATCTGGTGACCAGTGATGTCCCCCAGGGATCAGTACTGGGCCCAGTTCTATTCATCATCTTTATTGATGACGTGGATGAGGGGATTCAGTCCACCCTTAGTAAATTTGCAGATGACACCAAACTGACCAAACGGGGGGAGAGTGTTGATCTCCTGGAGGGTAGGAAGAGGCTGCAGAGGGACCTGGACAGGCTGGGTCCATGGGCAGAGGCCAATGGTATGAAGTTTAACAAGACCAAGTGCAGGGTCCTATACTTTGGCCACTATAACTCCATGCAGCGCTACAGACTGGGGGAAGAGTGGCTGGAGAGCGGCACAGCAGAGAGGGACTTGGGAGTACTGGTTGGCAATCAATTGAACATAAGCCGGCAGTGTGC
>NW_010194137.1:0-7263 GCF_000695765.1 Mesitornis unicolor | reverse complement strand
GGGTGTATAATCTATCTTGAGGCAGGGGAGGGCATTCAGCCTTCTGCTGGCCATCCCCACAGGCAGCCGTGAGGGGATGCTCCCCAAAAAGCCCCTCTCGGGGCACACCTGAGGGCCACCTGGCCCTGTACCCCCTTGGGCAGCTGTCTACAGCCGCTTGCAGGAACACGGGAGCGCTCCCTCCTTTCTGCGAGGAGCGATGTGACTCCAGGTGAACCCTCACAGCAGCCCCGGTTTGCGTCAGGAGTTTCGCACCCAGCACCACAAGCTTTTTGGAATACGCACGGTCACAGAGCCACACCGCAGCCGTGAGCCTCAGTCATCGCCACGGCGGTGTCAGCGCCTGAGGCAGAGCCTGCTTTTGGCTTCCCCAACAAGAGAACTCGTGGAAAAGTGAGGCACAGCAGCGTTGCAGGGGTTGGGTTTCTGTTAGAAGGGCAGGACTTAGAAAGTCCTGAAAACAAGAAGCCCGCAAGCTTTGTGTGATTCAGAGATGTTTTCCTGCCCAGTCATCTCCGATTTATGGGGCCACGTTTCTTTCCTCAGCTGTGATACACAAGTATAAAACTTAAAGAGTCATTAGTTTCACTTAAGCGTGTGAGAAATACTTTTTTAGCTTATTTTGTAAGGAATTTTAGCTTATATCTTTAAATTTTGTTTGAGGAATACACTGACATTTCTTCAAAAATAACGGCAGAGTTTCTATTTCTTGGCTGTTCCGCGTACCACAACCATTTATTTTAAGTCAGCTGGGGGCTGCGGTTTCGCTGCATTTTGAAATGTCCAGTGGTTTGGTTTGATCAGCAGATCCCTTGCCCGCCTCCCCGCGGCGTTCCAGCCTTGTTCCCAGTTTTGCAGGTTTTTGGGGCGCTCTGCAGGCGGCGCCGTCGTCTCACGATCGTGGCCGGTGTTGCCCATCCCGCGCTGGCTGCAATGAACTCTTCCTCTCGGAGTTTTAAGGCAAAATGGGAGTGCATTTCCCTCGGCCTTAAATTTACTGATCGCCTTGGAACTTATCACTTCATGAATCAGAGTGGATAAAACCGGCGCTAATTTGTCTAATTGCTTTAAAAAGGAAGGATGAATCAATTCGTACAGGAATGCAATAAACCCTGGTGCTGTCTGGCTGAAATTGAACGTTTTAATGAGATCTGTGTTAATTCTGGGCAATGAGTTTTCTCTTTATTAACCTCAGCTCCCTTCCCCTCGGCAGGAGCACATGCGGTGCAGCAATCGCAGCAGCTGCACATGCAAATAGATGGGTAACTTCTCCACATCTATAAATCCCACAGTGTTGTTTTTGTCACCTTAGGATGGGATCAGATGTCACAAATCATCTACGTTTGCTCCATCTTTCATCTGGTCCTGGTAGGATAATGCATCTGAGATCTGAACCTCCTGGAGATGAAGGGCTGGACGGGAACACCCGTGGTGAGTCTGAACACCCCAGGTTCAAGCGTTTTTGTTGTTTCAAACAAGCTGTTTTATCTCTAAATCTGTTTTTCCAGAACTGATGGATCTGCTGGGCTTTGCAGGAAGCTGATGCATCCCCCTCCACACTGCCCAGGCACACGTTGGAGGGGCCAGCTCTGAGCTTTCCCCCTTCCTTACCTTTATAACAACGTGTTGTCATAATATTTAATCTCAAGCCCTCACTTTTGCACCAAGTTTTAAAGGACAATTTATATTGTCCACAGTGTTTACTTTTAGAAAACCTGGGTAACTCTCAGGAAGCTTTTTCACAGTTCTGTATAAAGCATTTCAAGATGCACACGAGGCCTCTGTCCCGCTCAGTTCTGGTTTTACTCGTAGGTGATGGTGGTGGCGAGGGAAGCAGGCTCTTTAAAGTGTTAATGCCTGTGTTTTCGCAGCTCTGCACAGCAGATGAACTGGCTTCGCAGCCATCGCCGCTCGCGTGAGGACCGACGCCGCGTTGAGCAAGTATGGAAAAGCTGCAGCGTTTCCAATAACAAGTCTTACGGTACGCGCAGTCTGCTGCCACTTAAATGGAACATGCGCTCGCTGTTTAAAGACTTTGATTCATTATTGTTAAGTTTTCTTTGGCTTTTGTTACTCAGCTCAGGCGCTCGAGTTGCCTCATAAAAGCGGCTCAGACGCTTTTTCATGCGTGGTTATTGCAGCACGCTTGGAAGCAAGTTGATGTTCACTGGAATACATTTATTGTTTCTAATAACAGGTTTTACTTTCATGTACCTGTTGTTACATGGTGGGACTCCTCTTTCTTACATCAGCTGCCATGGAGGAGACAGAGGGACAGAGATCAGGGTGCACTCCCCTTTCCCCCACTGCTTTCACCCACTGTCTGCACCCAGCAGTCACCCAAGTGCAGAGAGACAACTTCAGCAGCCAAGAACCTGGTTATGGACCCGGGGTCTTAGCAGCTCCTTCCCGAAAACAGCCTCAGCCAGGGCAGGGTTGTGACCCAGCCCTTGGGCCTGCTTGGCCCTGGCGTAGCTTTTGATTTGGGAGCGCTGGGGCTCCTTGAGCCGCAGCTCCTGACTCCCTGTTTGCTGTAGGGAACTCAAGGACTCATCTGGCATGGTCCAAAGCCTTGGTCCACCAGTCTTTGGGAGCTGCTTCTCCAGCAGTGTAGGCTTTTGGGGATGCTTACAGCACTCTGCAGTGTCTGATGGGGGAGCTCAGACGAGAACATGTGGAGCTGGGGCATCTCCTCCTCCGTGCTGGGGTCACCGTGGAGGAGCAGCTCCTCTGTGCTGGGGTCACCGTGGAGGAGCAGCTCCTCCGTTCTGGGGTCACCGTGGAGGAGCAGCTCCTCCGTGCTGGGGTCACCGTGGAGGAGCAGCTCCTCTGTGCTGGGGTCACCGTGGCAGCAGATCCCAAACCAGAGCCCTGGGTTTTGACAATAAATTCTCCTCCCTTTGGCGCCGTGTGCCCTCCCGTGTCCCCGTGTCTGAACAGACGCACGCAGGCAGGAATGTGGCTGGCTCTGATCCCCATTGTTTCACGGGTGCAAGCCAAATTTGGGATCAGATGCTTCCTCTCCCGAGCCCCGAAGTTTCAATGTCTTTTCACCGCCGGCATTTATGCTCTGAATGGAAACTGCCAGCACGCTGCTTTGCGTCTCGTTAGCGCTAACGGCGTGGGCCAGACAGCGCGTAAGCGATTCTGTCTGCGGGGACCAGATTTGGATCTGTCTGTGTCTCACTCGGCGCACGGGGACAGCCCTGGCTTTGTGCTCCTTCCCAGTTGGCATCACCCAAAATGTGTCATTTTTAAGATAGGAGCCTGGCTCGTGCTTTTCAGAGCCGTGGCTGCAAACAGGACTGGGTAACAAGGCCGTGTGTTATTTTGGGACACTACTGAGTATCCAGACATGCCGTGCCTCGCAGCATATCCTGAACAAGATGGCCTAGAATACGCAAATGAACATTTTTAATTAGTTCTGAATGCAGACAAGCACCTGTATGGGTGTGTGAGGAGGGGAGAGCACCACAGCTCCCCCAGGCACTCAGCTGCTGTGTCAGAGCCGCCCACGCCATCGCGTTTGTTTAACGCGTGCTCAGCAATGGGCTCAGTGCAGATGACAAAACGTGTCCGGTTGGTGCTGCCGGTCCTGTTCCAGTTCTTGGACAGGAAACCAGAACAAATCCAGCGTGTCCTGGTGTCGCTGGGACTGAATCACAGGATCAGTTTCTGTTCAGGAAAGCTGCATTTCTGCACAGGCTGCAGCACTCGAGTGCATGGGAACAAAGCGATCAGACACTGTGGGTCAGTTTTTGGCCAGCTCTGGTGTGCAGTAATCAAGGTCTGCAGCAGTTTTGGGTTACCCAGGTGCAGAAGCTGGGGGGAGCGAAACCCAGGGCAGCTGACCCCAGTGGCCAACACGATTATCCACACCATAACATTTTGGACACATTTAATTTTAATCTGTGTTGCTACCTGCAGGGATTAATTTTGTCAAGCTTGCTAATGTCTCGTGAACCCCCGCGTCTCCTTTTGGCGTGGTTCTGTGTCACGGTTTAGGCAGTTGTGGTGTCACCCAATGACTCACCCCACCTGGGAAGGGGCTGGGAAAAGGAAAGGACACCCATGGGGTGAAATAGAAACAGAGGAGATGATGATGATGATGATAATAATAATAATAATAATAATGCCCAGTATCAATAACAGTATGAATATGTAGTACACAGAGTTATACTCAGCTGATACAGTGGTTGCAGTGAGCAGAGGAGTAAACCTGGGCAGCAGAATGACAGGCGAGACCCTCCAGGGTTGATGATCATCAAGGAAAGAGGCCATCCCCAGCAAACTCCCCAGTTTACAGTGAGTGTGACATTCATGGTGTGGATAATCCTGTTGGCCACTGGGGTCAGCTGCCCTGGCTTTCGCTCCCCTCAGCTTCTGCACCTGGGTAACCCAAAACTGCTGCAGACCTTGATCACTGCACACCAGAGCTGGCCAAAAACTGACCCACAGTGTCTGACCAACTCTATTTCTAGCACACTGAGTGCTGCAGTCTTTGCAGAAATGCAGCTTTCCTCAATCAAAAACCAATTCTATGATTCTGTCCCTGCAAAGCCAGGACACATGGTTTGCAATTAACACCGCATCCGAGAAGATTGCCTGAATTTCCCATTTTCACAGGGTCTTTAAGAAAATGTTTCCTTAATTTTTCCTGTCTTGCTTTTTTTCTGTCCAGATTTCAAATCTGCCATGGGATGGCTTAAAGGAAATCCTCCAAACTGCAGGGAAATGCCCTCTCTCGTGCAGACCCGGGCGAGCTCTGTTCCTGTTGGACACTCGTTGGACACGTGTGCGAGGACAGGCCCTGCATGGGTGAGCTGTGACTTCCTTCATGTTTGTAAACTGCTCTGAGAACCTCAGATGGAAAAGGATTTATGAGCACAAAACAGTAAGTTGCCAAACTGTTTCTAAGCTCATGAACAGATAATTTTGAATATAAGGAGACACTGAGGAGAGCATGAGCACAAAGCGGTCTGGGAACAGCGTGTCCATCACCCGTCCTGGGAGCTCAAAATGCAGAGTTCCCTCTGTTGCTGTCAACCCAGCATTTGACCATAAACTGAGAAAAGCCTTCCTAAATTTATTTTTCTAACTTGTAAAAATGGAAAACCTGTTTGTTTTTAGCTGGCCTCCTGCTTTTGTTTCTGTGTTCGTGCTGCATTCACATGGCGTTAGAGCAGAGCTTCCTGTAAAGGTTACCTGAAATACGGGAAACGCTTCAGCTCAGTTTGGTCCTTTATTTCACATAAACTACGACAAAATGCATTTGGCTGATTCAAAGCATTGTGCAAGCCCAGCTGTGATCCCAAATCCTCGCTGCTCCTCCTGCTTTTGGGCTCAAACTTGGAACGCCGATATGGGTGGGTGCAACCCCTGCGGGTGCCTCACCAGGGCCAAAGGAGAGGATGGAGAAGCTCCATGCAAGCCATGGTGCTCCTCAGATGCTCCTCCCTTCCAGAAATGAGCTGGATTTAATATTTGAATAGAAGGCAACATGATTACAGCGTAACCTCATTAATGAATCCTGCAGTATTTCCCGTTCAATGCTTGCACTGCCGCTGGTGTTGGGCGCTCGGTGTGGAGCAATGAGTTGGCAACCAAAAACTGGCCACCCATGGCACAGGACACTGCGTGCATGAGGATGAGGGGGGAAAATGCCAAAAAAAGAGCGTGCCCGGCCATCTGCCACCTCCAGCACAGCAGCCAGCGCTGTCACCCCCCTAGGACACGGACCAAAGGCACCAATCTGGGGTTTGGCCACCAGCGACTTTCAGAAAAGGCTTCTGGCATTTGTTAAAAACAGAAAGAGAGGGCTGAGGGGCTTGAGATCTTGTTTAAATTATGGAAAGCTGCTGCTGCCCGCTTTGTTTATGTCATCTAGAAAGGTTTCAGCTTTGATTTTACTCACGGGCAGCCCCGGCGCTGACTGGAAACACACAGAGCTGCTTTGGGCTGCATCGCTCACCTTCCCTGTTCCTGAGCCAGGGCTGCTGGCCTCAGACCCAGCTGATTGATTTATTATTGCTTTAAACAGAGGAAGAGGAGAGGGCCAGAATCATAACACCCAATAAAGCACAAACCAGGCGTGAGCATCCCCTGTCCTGGCTGTAACCAAAGCAAATCCTCCAGGACTGAGACCTCCTCCAGATACCGGAACTAATTCATTCCTTTTAAAAACATTTTACTGTTTCTTGTGATTTTACTGTGTTTTGTAACATTAACCCCTGAGGTGATTCTGTTCTAATTCTAGAAATCACAGATATTTTCTTACAATAGACTTAATTTTCTGTGTACTGGGCACAAGCTCCCACTTCCAACCTCCAGCAGCTCCAAGAAAAGGCGCTGCCGTGTCCATCTTCCATCTGCATTTTACCTTTAGTGCTCAATAAATCCAAGCTGGATTCTTGTCAGAATCTTTAAAAATTATTATTATTATTATTATTATCATTATGATTATCATCATCATCATCATCTAATGGTTTTGATTGGAAAAGACCTTGAAGATCATCGAGTCCAACCATCAAACCAACGTTAAGTCTGCTGCTAGACCATGTCCCTAAGCACGACATCACCATCATCATCACCATCATCATCATCATTATTATTATTACTGTTAAAGTACCACAGAAGCTTGCTGGGAGGCCTCTGCTATTACAGTATTTTTCTAGTAGCTTCATTAACAGATGAACATTAATGGATTGGTGCTTCCTATGTGTTTGAGAGGAAAGAAAACGCAGTTCAGAAAGCCTTAGGAATGTCCCTGACTGCATTCGACATCTGTTACATCTCAGGATAATTTATTTTAACCTCTGAAGAGACAAGGGAAAATATTTGGAGGAGATGGAGGCTTGCCAGTATTTCCAGTTCATTATAAGCAAAGAACTGTTGCTTATAGCACTTTTTTGGAGCAGAGGGAAGTCTGGTTTTAAATCCCTCAAGCAATGAGGAATCGTGTGCTCGCCTATGGAAATTGTTCTTCAGTAAACTATTTACTAATTAAAGAAGCTTCATTTTGAAATTCAGTCTAAATTTCCTCCCTTTACATAAATGTTCCTGTCTGCTTTCCGCGGGCATCGCTGGGACCAGCTGACCTCAGCCGGGTTCACCCCAACGTTTCCCTGTTCTCAGCGAAACCCAGGGCTGGGGTGTGCTCAGGGCTGGAGGCTGCGGGAGCTGGAATTCATAAAATCATTTGGGTTGGAGAAGCCCTCTGAGATCATCAGTCCTCACCCCAACCCCACCATGGCCACCAAACCA
>NW_010194136.1:9913-17512 GCF_000695765.1 Mesitornis unicolor | reverse complement strand
TCCGACTCCTAATATTCTGTGATTCTGTGTGTGTATAACTCATGTCTACTTGTGTTGATGTGGAGGTATATAATTTTCAGCCTCTTATATAGGCTTCTTGGAACTCAGGTTCCTTCTTTTCATCTCAAGCAGAGTGCTTCTAAAGCAGCACTACCTGTTGTCGCTTATCCTTCCTGCTGTTTGGCACCTCTGGGTTCCTGTCCATGTCTTTAGAAAGCAGGCTGTTGGGCTCAGCTGAAGTCTGGTTACTAAATATTCGTGTTGAGCAATCTGTTTGGTTGTTCTTTCAAAACAAACCCTGTCTTTTATTTATGCTAAAACATATGCAGGAAGAATAACCTGGTATTAATTCTTTTTGGTGTGTAAAGAAATACAGTGCTACAGCTATGAGATTAAAAAAAAAGTGCTGTTACTATGGGTACTGTCAGCAAGCAAACTAAAGAAGCCCCAATATGTTATAAATTATCACAATGTAAACTTGGTATTTTACAAGACTAAATGAAACACATCCACAGGAATGAAAACTAGTATTTTTTCACATTTTTTTTAAAGAAATTGTGAACACAAATGTCCTGTCAATGGCACTTACATTCTTGGTTTTTCAAATAGGGCAAAATCTGTTTAATAAAACTTTGTGCTTTGACATCTGCGTTAAATCCGTTGTTGCAGTTGAGTAATTAAGGTTGTTTTTTTCCCTTGATCTCCAGGTTATCTCTGGATTGAAGCTTACACGATCACTTGATTCAAACCAGATTCTACCGAATGAATGTCTCAATTGCCTAGTAGAACTCCTCGAGGACACTAATATAAACGCATCTTTAACCTTGTCTGTGGTTGCTTTGCTGTCACAGCTAGGTAAGTTTTGCGTCTAAATTTTATCCTTGGTCTGGGAAAGGGAAGACGGGACAGGTGCTGATTCTGTGGCTTGGATGATGAATAATGTGGACAAAGCATAAAGTGTGAAAGATGAAGTGTTTTTCATTTTAGTGGAGGGCTTGGCTGAGCCACCTGACTGTACATACAAGACCAGTTAAAATGTTAAATCACTTCGAGAAGCAGATTTGAAGTCATCACTGTGAAATGACAGTGATCATGCCTGTCAGGATTTGTTTCCTCAGTGGGTAGGGTAAGGAATTATTCTCTTGTCCTGTGTTTTTGGAGCTTGAAAAGACTTCCTTTTTTAATGAAGTGAAGAAACCTGCCTAGGAGATGCAAAGATTGGGAGAAGCCATGTTACATCAACAACTGTCATCGCTTCAGTTTACCTTTCCCTTTGGGGTGGTTGCTGGGCAGCAGTTTGGGCTTTTCAGTGGCATAGGCCTGTGTGCACCAAGTTTCTTATTTAAGAAATAGGCTCCACTGTCTCTTGCTTGTTTCTTGAGACACACTTTTTTTTTATACACTTCACAGAAGTGTAGTGGGACTTCATTGTCTAGGAAGATCTGTGCTCACCATAATGTGCATATGTAGGTTACATATACAGGGAAACATTATCTCTTTGCTGCTTAGTATCTCATCATGTATCAGTAATTATTCAAGATCTGAGTCCTTTATGATGACCCCTTGTTTATCTTCTGTGATTCTTGGAGTTTTTAGCCTCATTGAACTTCCTTTTAGGCTTTTGAAACAGTTGCTGTAAAACTGTATTTGTTTCTGGAGTTAACTGTCGTTTCCAATCTGTTACGTCTGGAAAATTTTAAGAATTAATTTTCCTCCAACTGATCTATTGCTTTACCTGTCATCCTTGTTTGATACGTCTCATCCAGGACTGCTTAAGTGGAACTGTTTGTTTTTGGTTTTTTTACTTAGCTGTTGCTAGATAACCCTATCATGAGTTATGCAACTTGCTCACCATAGGGTGAAGCAAGAAACTGAAATAATTAATTTTAAGCTTTAAAGTGCAGGTTTCAAGATCTCAAACAGAACTAAAACTTTGTAGGTAGGAGGTAGGCCATTCCTAAAGCATCCAAGCACCTTAAGAAAATTTAGCATTTCAATTTACTGTAAGTTCAGAAGTAAGGCAGAGATGCAAGTGCATAGGAGCTGCAATTTATTTGTCATTATTTGTGAAATATACGTGAAAAACTGGTCAAAGACTTTAGCTTCAGCTTAGGTTAGTAGCCAATATAAAAGTTGCTTTTTCTGTTAGCTAAGATATTTTGTTAATAATTCTTCAATTATAGCTTTAGACAATGAGACTAGAAGAGTTCTTCAGGATACCTACAATCTGACCAGTGTGCTGGCAGGAGTGGTTCGTCAAAGTTCTGCTAATCTTAGAGATCCAGTCTTATTACAGGTAACAGGAACTAATACTTAATAATATTTGGCTACTGTTACATAGTACACATATAATAACTCTTTAAAAGCTCTATCTGAAATAATGGGTAGATGGAAAGATGATCTTAGCTGTGTATTTTATTTGCAGTATGAAGCTAGTATGACAGGATTTTAACACTGCATAGAGTTTTTGTATTCTCTCTTTAATCTTGTTTGTGCTTCTCGCCTGCTGTAATTAAAAATCAAAAACCGAAAAACACCACCTCACCAAAAAACCACCCAACTAAACCAACAGACAAAAAAAATTGTTTTGAGATTATTTCAAGAAGTCACTGCTTGAGAGCTTGGAAGATTATTTTCCAGTTGAGGTGTTTAGTTATTTCTCCTACTATTCCTAACAGAAGCCTGGAGTTTTTGTCTAATCAATGCTTTGACAGGTAAGTGTGAAGGAATGAAAGCAAAGCTATGGCTGCCAGTTCTCATAGTAGGTTTTGCAGGGTGTGTATGCCTCCCTCTGGTCAGTGCTATCTGCTCATGAATGCAAGGCATTAGCTGTGCTAATGGAAGCTTATTTTTAGGAGCCAAGGGCATACATGATTTTTTAAAAATTTATTATTTTCTGTATGTGAATACGTGTTATCTCACATTCTGGCTTCACCAACTTTAACCTGTCCTTTCTGTGCATTGAACTTGGGAAAAATTTTCTTTAAAAAAAAAAAGTAAGTATGCACAAGTTTTCTCATATGTGGCTCTCAGCTTTCAGCAAGTACTTGCTGGCTGCCTGTGGTTGCATCTCTTTGCCAGAGAGGTAAGACAGAAAAGTAATTTGCTAGCAGTTCTGTTGCCCTTAATCTGAGGAAAGTGACTCGAGCATCCAGTAAAGAACACTTTTTTTCAGTGTTTGTTCCTCAAAGTACTAGGTGTACCTGAAGACTTAGGGATCCAGGTGACTTGCCAGTCAGTGGGAGAGATTTTTGCCGTCACCGAAAAGATCTCATTGTAAGACCTTTAAGTTCTTAGGTCAGGTATTTATACTGCAAGATTTTGTTTCCACTGCCATTTGTTCTGTTTTACTATATTAACTTCATATTAACTCATGTTATGTGTGGAAAGAATGCTGTATGAAGGGCTTTACTACCATTAGATCTATTGGCAGTCTGTAACCTGTTTTCCTGTAAGCATACTTTCCACAAGAGGTTGCAAAGCACTTTTTGGATTTTGATGAAACTTCTAGATCTTTCAATAGGACAAAGCCCCTTTCTCACTGACAGAATGGAGAACTTGCCAACAAGGCAAAGGGGAGAACTGGATGGGCTAAGAAGGTAACTCCTCTGTCAAAATAAACCCTTTTTCATCTGTTCGGGCTCTTAATAAGTACATCCGAGTGGTAGGACATTACTCCATGTGCTTGTAGCAGCTCATGTAATTGCTATGTTAACATTAGAGTCTGAAAATTAATTCAGCAGTGGTGTATTGTTATTTGTCCTTTCAGTTTCAGCTTTTTAAATTTGTAATGTTCATCAGTGTAATGCTATAGAAAAGACATGTGTGAATAGCTTTTTATTTCCCCAGAGTATTCAGTTGCTACAGAAGCTAACCTACAATGTTCCAGTCTTTTGTGTTGGTGCCAACATCAGCGGATTAATTTCATTTCTAATGCATCACGTGTAAGTGTGTACTCTGTTGTCTTTTCTTATGGGTCATATGTAGCTGAATTTATAAACTTCCTGAAGGGCTTTATCTTATTGCACTAACCTGGTCTCTAGAGTGAGCTGTGGCATTTTTGCTCTGATGTTAACAGAGATTTTTCTTTGAAAAAATCATTGTTACAGATTATCAAACGCAGTGATTGGGGGACTTTGGGTGCCTGAATATTTATTGGCCTCATAGCCCACTCCTGTGAGCAAGGAGGTAATAAAAAGACTAGTCAGGAGAAAATTCATGCTTGTCATTAGGAGCAGAAGATTAGTAAAAACTTTGTGCATGTGTCCTTGTAAGAGATCTAATGACTCTTAAAAGCACCTGCAATAAAGGACCTTAGATAGTACTCATCTTTGATACTGTTTTTTACAGATATGCTCAGTTAAAACTGCCCACTATAGGAATTGCAATCTGAATTTTGCTTTGCTTGGTGGGATGGGGTCTAATTAAAAAACAAACTAAACAAAAAAAAAAGCCCAAATTGAAATAAGCAGTTACCCAACAGTCCTGCCCCCAACCTACAAATTCTTGTAACTAAATTCTGGATGCTTTAATAAAAACATCTTTGTTTAATTTTCTGGACTTTTTCTTTGAAGTCAATCCACTGAAGATGAGTTAACCATACCGTGTTTAGGACTCCTGGCAAATCTCTGTCGTCACAACTTACATATTCAAACTTGGATAAAATCTTTGGTGAGAGTTTTGTTTTTGTGATTCTCTGGCTTGAGTGCAAAAAAGTTACTTGACTCTGGGGTATTATCTTAATATTTGTTATGCACTTTTTTGTGGTAATAATAACCCTCACGTGTCTGCTCTCCAGACCTGGCAGTTGTTTCTCCTGTTTTGGAGAAAATAACCAGTAGAACTTCTCTACAGTTCTGTGTTGTTGCATTAGCTTGTTTACACATTCAGTTTCTGCAACTGTTCTCTGCAAATGAGAGATGAAATTTAAAATTTGAGCATCCTTCTTTAGAAAAACTAAGTGCTGTTAATGTATAAATACTGTAATTGGATTTTTGGTGAGCTGCAGTAACTTTGGCCAAGAAAGAGCTCTGCCTTTTAAAAGATAAATCAATAAAATACCACTCATCTTGATGTCAGGTCAGAACCCTTGAATCCTCAAATATGCATCCATATCTGAGCTACTCAGTTCCTGTATCTTCCTAAATCAGTGCAAACATTACTTATTTTTCAATTTGGAAATACAAATTCATCTACAGGGCAATGAATGTTGTACTCTTCAGCTTGGAAGAAGTGGGGGAGGAGGGAAGGAGATCAGATTGTCAGATCTGATTACTGAGCAGAGATGGAAGTCAATTTTCAGTGGTTATTCTCTTAGAGCCATTAGAAAAATGACTTTTGCATCTTTGTTTAAAATAATGATAGAATTTCTTCCTTGTTTTGTTTGGGTTTTTTTCATTTTTTCTTATACAAGTTCAAGGGAGAATTTAGTCATTGATATTAGCACCACTATTGTGCAGTAGAACACTAAAATAGCTTCCCTAGGGAACAATTATCATTCTAATATTTTTGTGTTATTCATTATTTGTATGGCTTATGTATAAATAAGTAGAATCTGTGTGTTTCATGTTTTACTAGAATAAAATTTATAATCCCTCTGTTTCTCCTTTTTGCTCTAGAACAATGTGAAGAGTTTCTATCGTACCTTAATAAGTTTCCTCGCCCATAGTAGTTTGACTATGGTTGTGTTTGCACTTTCAGTATTATCAAGCCTTACTTTAAACGAAGAAGTAGGAGAAAAAGTAAGTGATAATTTGAAGTCTGTTCTTATCTTAAGTTGTAGATAAAACTAACAGTGACACTGGCAAAATAACATTCTAATACGAGCTAGTTTTATTAAGCAAGAGACCCAGCAAAGTAAGTGAGTGCCCACACGTAACTTTCTTCTTCCTTTCAGCTCTTTCATGCTCGAAATATCCATCAGACGTTTCAGTTAATATTCAATATTGTTGTAAATGGAGATGGTACTTTAACAAGAAAATACTCTGTTGATCTACTCGTGGATCTTCTGAAGAACCCAAAAGTTGCAGATTATCTTACCAGGTATGGCTTCATTTCCTAAAAGTACGAGGTATTTTTCCGAAGCTCTTGTCCAGTTCCTTTGCTGTATGCTATTCGCATTCTGAACCAAACATTGGAAAAATATTCCTAGATGTTTTTTGAATGTTACTAGTTGATTATAACAGCTCTACCTGAAACTAAAGGATTCCTGTGGTACTAGTTTCACACAGAAGTATAGTTCTGTTCAGTAATTCTTTGTCTGGCCATCTTTGGTTGTCAGACAACTTGATGAATAGCTGTCTTCTCACTTACAGGCCTGTATTCTCTTCAAGTGGAATAGTATGGTTGAAGCTGTAATAATTTTACTGGCGGGCATTACAGAGTAGTTCTTTGGAGTGCCTGACTAGCTGTTCTGCAAATTCAGCTAGCAGAATTTGGTTGCTGAATGTGAATCTAAATCTAACAGTAAAAATAGCCAGAAAATCTTCACTTATTTTAACAGAATTTGCTTTCATTCTTAGAATATTTTAAAGCATAATCTATGTTAAATAGATGTTACCTTATCAAGACTGTCACTGTACTTGAAGTGTTCGAGTGTTTAAGGAAGAGAACGAGGCACTTGAATTCATCACTTGGCATAAATGTCAGAGTCAAAATTCTTTTTTTTCTTTTTTTTTTCCCCCTACCTCCTCCATATATGCTGTAGATATGAGCACTTTAATTCATGCCTTGGTCAAGTATTAGATCTTCTTCATGGAAGGGATCCCGATTCATCATCTAAGGTATTTATAACTTTTCACTTTAAGCATAAGAGGGTACAACTCCTAATCAAGTTACACTTCTGTAGTCATAAGTAGGTTCTTTGTGTATGGGGATTGATAGTGAAATACATTGACTTCAGGACTCTTAAGTGACCTATGGTATTCACCAAGCTTATATTTTCTAGTTGTTCAAAAGGCTGTCAGGTTGAATTTGTAATAGTTGGGGTTTTCTGCCAGATTATGCATGTCTGCTCTCAGGCAACATACATAAAGGCAAAAAGCCAACATAAACACTTTCTGCTGTGGGTAATAAGAAATTTGGGGGTCTACCAGAAATCCAGTGCATACCCCACTGGCTAAAACTTGAATTAATACTACTCAGACTTTAAACTGATGATCAGGGATCCATGATGCTAATTTCAAAGATTTGGGAATAAATTCTCTCATGTTAGCTGAACAAATAGATGTCACATTTGGTCAAGCAGTTAACTGTTGCATTCAACTTTGCTTCACTTGTCTCACTGCCACCTTACATAAATGAAACATTGGTTATCTGTTGCTAAAGGCTAGAATATGAAATGTAAAAATGTATTTGGGCTAAATACATCTGTGAAATGATTCTTAAGCTTCTTATGTATGTGTTTCGCATAATAGTAGATAAATGCTACTGTTTCTGTGTATGACTTTTTTGTTGTTGTTGTTTATTTGTTTTATTTAGATAGACATACTGACAAGGAGTACACAAGGGTTCTTTCAGTTTCTGAGTATGCACATGTGCATTATGTCTTAGAATATTTTCCTTTCCATAGCTTTCTTCATTCTGAGCATATATGCATTC
>NW_010194136.1:0-9882 GCF_000695765.1 Mesitornis unicolor | reverse complement strand
CTGCTTAATAGATTACTATCCAGCAGTCATGCTTCTTGTAAAAAAGAAGGGAAAGAAATACACTGAATACTAGCTGTCACAAGCCTTAACCAGTCTAATGAACTGAATTTTTGCTGCTGACTTAACTTTAAGGACAGAAAACCATTCTTCAGAAAACTCGAAACTGCTAAAAGGAGTTGCATAGAAGTTACATATCTTTTTAGATTTGTTCTATGGGAGTTGTGATTTCTGTATAAGTACTTGATTTAAAAGCATTTGAACTCTCATTCACTTCACACAGATCTTAGAACTGCTGCTTGCCTTCTGTTCTGTGATAGAGCTGCGTCATACCCTGCAGCAGGCAATACTGGAACCATCTGGCTTGCCGGTCTCTGGAAATACCAGATTTGTGACTTGCTCAAAGACTTTTGAACCATCTGTTGCATTGGTGCACTTGTCAAACCAGGCCCTGGAAGGCTCTGAAGACTGTGCAGTTCTAGCATTACAACTATTCAAAGAGATTTTTGAGGTACCAAGACTGATAATTGAGTTTAAAGAGCTTCTTAGCAGCTGTATTTTTAATTGATTTTTAAACTACTATTAACATTTTCCTTGGAAAAGAGCCTGTAAAATATACCTGAAATAAAATTCTTCCTGTTCTAGATTTCCATACTTTGTAAACCAACTTTTCTTTTCAAGACATGCTGGATTTTAGAAACATGTCTGCATTGAAAGTTAAGTGGAAGGTACAGCAGTTCATGAAGTCATGAGGTAGATACAAAGCTACCAAAGAATTGCTTTCTAGGACTTGTAGAAGCGACGAAGAGTTTCTGCTCTTTCTGTGCTATTTGTTTAACTTCCTCGTCCAGTATAGTCCTGATCAACAGTCTTAAACCTGAAATAGCGAGAGGCTGGGAAAGCTAGAAGACAGGCTGGTGGAGGAAGTGGGTAACATAGGCTTGGATTCCTTGTTCTGTAATTTTAAACACATTTTATTTTATGTCAATACTTATTACAGGATGCTATTAATACTGGGAACAGTGCCTCAGCTGAACAATTAGTGGATCTTTTGCTGCCTGTTCTTCTTGATCATCTTCAGATAACAGAAGAAATTGTGGATGAGCTATTATTGAAGAAAAAGTGTGAAAGAATGGTCAAGGCTATTAATGTCCTGACAAATATCCTTTTAGTATGCTTTGTGGCAGTTAATTTATTGTTTCTCCACCATGATCTGTTAGAAATGTCCATCATGGGTCACTTTAACAGCTTTTAATGACAATAATTGCCCTAAATTTACTTGTGACCATAAGTAGATTTCTGTCAGTGAAACAAGGAAAAATAATGTGGAATGATACAGTTTTATGCTCCTTTTGGAGTGCTTAGTGTCCACAGTGTCATGCAGTAAGGAGGACATGACTGCAGGATGCAGTCCTGCAGCTAAGCAGAGTTGTGTGCAAGTCTCTCTGCTAATTCACTCCTAGAGGACTAGTTCTTGTATTAGGGAACTGATTGTTTACTGCTTCTTGTTCATCTTTCTTTATGCCACTCGCTTTCTTGTGGGTTCTCTTAGCTGTCTTTTTCCAAGTAAGTGTGTGTGTTAGCTGAAAAGTGAAGCTCAATTGGCTTAAGTTGAGCATGACTTAAGTGGTTTATGTAGTTGAGTTTTAAAAGCATTTTTGGAGGCTCTTGTGCTTCAATACTGTAACTTTTGTGACCTTTATTATTAGAAAATGTTGCCCTTTTGTGCTGATACTAAAGCATAGGTATTTTCGGTTTATTCTTAACTCAATCTACTGCTCTGTAGAGATGACATACTGAAAATACATGCCTCAAAGGTACTGACTGCTAGCCAGTGTATGTCTCTAATAGAACATCAATTTACCTACAGTGTGATTGACACTGGTTTTCGGACAAAAGCAGTGGACACTAAAATGTGGTGAGCACACAAATTTATCTAAAATCTAATTTAGCAAGACTAAATGACAGTTGTGATATTGTTCCAGTTTAAAGTCTATTGTAGAGAAAATACCATTTAAATTCATGTACATCAATACTATTTTAAAATAAAACTTAGTAATTTTGTGGCAATAGAAAGTAATGTTGCTGGTCAGGTCAATAATAAGACCTAGTATAAGCATTCAGATACTGGTTTTGACGTAGGCTGGAGATCCATTTATGTGGTATAATGACCTTAAACCTCATGCAGTAGTTCAAGCTTATCCAAGTTGAAGCTTACTAGAACTGCTCATGACACCTAATTTTTCTTTTTGTTTTTATGAAACTAGAGTTCAGAAATATCATATATATGGGGAGGGAATTATTGCACTGAAAATGGAATATATATTTCTTCAGCTTAGCATCATTAACCTGAATCTTGATGTAACTGAGTTATGTGGCCAAAAAACAGTGAAGTGTAACTTGATCTATGATTAAACACTCCTGATTTTCAACTTGAAAGTGGTTTTTTTGGTCTTCACTGTTGCCATCCTTGACATGCTGGAGAAGCTCAACAGCATGTCCAAGGAACACTGATCTCAGTGTTGGCATTGTTGCCTTGCTAGACTTATTTAATTTCTTTGTGAAAGTATTTTTATTTCATTTTAAATTGACTGAATTTATATCAGTGCTGATTTGACAAATCTTGCTCTGCCTTTTTTTCTTCCTGCTTTACTTTTCTCTTTGTATATTTAAAAGCAAACTTGCTGCTGATATTATTTTGAAAACACTTGATCTTATGAGCAGACTGAAGCAGGATGTGTCTGGTATGGAGGTCAGCTTCTACAAAATTTTACAGGTATGATTTTAAAATGTATTATAAGGCCTATCTGTGAAGGAAAGTGTTAACTGCACTCCAATAGTTTTAGTTCTGAATATTTTGCATGCTTATCTCTGAAGTGGTAAAACTTCTAGGAAGATACAGTCCCCTGGGCACAATTCTTAAAGGTTGTTTCATTGTTACTTCTTCTATGATAGGTGCAGTTTGATTTTACTCCATTTATTTCAGTAATGCATGTGAAATCATACTTCAGCTGCCTGGTAACAATTATCCTTTTAAGACTGCATTAGGACTGCAGTTTAAAGATAGCAAACTAGAAAAAAGTTATCACAACCATTTCATTATTTGTGGAGTTGGTTACCGTGAAATATATACATCTAATTTGTGACTTTGCATAGTCAAAACAGCTTCTGGTAACTGGGTCAGATGGTACCTTAACACTTTACTTTGTAGGCAGAAAAGTAATGCAGATCATTCACGCTGTTTTGGAGGGTCATCTTTTAAGGATGGGAATTTTGTCATTTAATGAGTAGCAATGAGAGTTTTGCAGTCATCAGGAAAAGCTTATAAAACTTAAGCTTGTGACTGTTGATGGTGGAAATCAAGCACTTGAAGTCTCTTTTCCTTTTTTGTTAGCTTTATTGGGAAAACATGTTTTGAAATACTCTGAAGTGTAAACTATTTTTTAAATCACTTTTATTCCATTGACTTAACGCTCAGAAACTTAGAAAAGCAAACTTTAAGAAGGTAGCTTAAATTTTGAATAAAACATTTCTGTGTTCATAGGCTTTGATACCGTGAAATCTGGGTGGTGTGTTTTTTTGTTGTTTACTGTTATGTTTTGACCAAAGTAGTTTCTTTTTTAGGATCAACACTTGATTGCACCTTTGACGTTTGCATTAACATCAGATCATAGAGATCAAGTCCAAGTGGGACTTCGAATACTGTTTGAGGCTGCACCCTTACCAGATTTTCCTGCCATAATGTAAGTTTACTTCTGTGGTAGTCTGGTAGGATTTGACATTTTTATGGGCTTAGTGATATTCATGTTTCTTGGCATATTACTTTCAGTTCATCAGAGATGGAAAACTTAGAAAAATTGTACTCTATGTGGTATTGTAAAATAGCATCACAGACAAGGTAAAAACTAAGCTTTATCGGTAACACTCTACATTTTCACGATTGAGGCTTATTTTTATGCCTTACTAAATACTTTCTCAATATTCTAACGTAAAAACAGTAGCCTAGTTAAGTTGAATAATGACATGTGAAATTACCTCTTTCTCAAGCTAATGAAGCAGATCATCTGATGTCTTCTGCTCAAGAAGAGCTAAACACCATGCCCTTTCTGTCGAGATACTGCTTTTGTTTCTAAAGACTAGCCATGACAGGCTTTGTTTGGTTTTGGTGGTTTTTGTTCTGTTTTCTCTGTCTCTGGACAATTTGGGCATGTGTCTGATGCTGCATCTAAATGTTGTGTGATAATACAGACTTGACTGCCTCTAGCAGTCTGTTTTCAATGAAAGAGAAGTTAATTATATTATGAAATTATTCTCATCTTCAGTTCTTGCAACAATATTTGTAGCAGACGGTTTCATTAACAGCCTTTATGTTTATACAGGCTTGGTGAAAGCATTGCGGCAAATAATGCTTACAGACAACAAGAAATGGAGCATACATCAAAAAGAATCCAAATGCAGTTACCTGTGACTGGCATTCCTTCGGTGACATGTTCTTCATCCTGTCCCTCAAGTGATGAGTCTACAACTTCACATATCCAGGAATTAATAAAAAAACTTGAATCTGCACTAGAGGTTAGTAGAATTTGTACACCGCTATTAAATATTTGACACTTTTACTGAACGGGATGGAAATTAAAATCCAAGTGTCAGATTATAGGATATGGATCAATTGAGTTCAGTATAGATGCCTGCCTATTTAGAATGTGCTCCTTTTACTAAGCTCCTTAGCATAGCTGAATGATGATTCTTAGTGCTATATCAGAAGCTGGGCCACCTTACTAAGATTCCTTTCTCTGGTGGTGTTGCCCACACTCTTCTAGCTGTCAGATGTGGAGGCAGGTGTCAGATATAGTCACAACTGCCTAGACCTGCTGAGACACATAAAAGGGGCCTCCCACCCACCCCTTCCTAGGAAATAAGGTGTGATAGAACAGAGATGGTGTGCTCCTTTGAGTATGGTGCATCTTTGGTATGCCTAAACAGGCATATGAACATTTTCCTTTTCTTGCCTGTAGCTAACTCCTTAGCACTTGCAGTTCAATTTCTGTGCCTTCTTGAAAAGGCACTATTACTACTTCAGAGAAAAGTTTTTGCTTCCCTTTGCAGCAGCATGCATTGTGAATGAGACTCTCAAACAGACACCACATACGGTGTGCTTTTTTGCCAGCCATACTGTCAGGTACTGAATATATTTCCTCTTTCTATTTTCTGTTCAAAGCAAGTTAGTTGCTTTGTAGCCGCTTTAGACTGAATGATGGATTTTTGCTTCTATATTCTTCTGGCTTAAAAGAACAGTATGCAAATTGGGAATATGCACAGAAGTGCCTGATAATGGCTTGATATCTGTAAGAGTGCCACTGCCTCCAGCCTTAGCTTTGCAACCTTCCTCTCTTTGTAACTGATAAGAACAAAACTCAATGAGTAGTCAACTACTAAGAACATAACTAAGAACTTAACAAGTAGTTACAGCCAACTACTAGAATAATAGTGAAAAAGGTTAAGTGAGTCTTCATTGGCTTACTTTGTACTCTGCCACTGGATGCTCTCACTGATCATCCTTTTCAAGATTGCAGTGAGAGTCTGCGGGTGCACTGCTGTGTATATGTTAATGTAAGTCAAAGCAGCCACAGGTGCCTAACAGCACTAGTGTGGCAGCTTCCAGTAATATGACAGATTGTAAAGCTGCTTTGATTTTTGAGGAGAGAAAGTTGTTGATGAACTAAGTGGATCTTTTTTTAGACCTTCCAATTAGTAGAACTTTCCTTTAAAAATCAATATACCCATTAACTTAAAATACCCAGTACTTCATCTCTCTGTGTTCCATATGTTGTGTGAAGCTCAAATGTGTGTAAAAACATAATTGAGAAAACACTTCTAATAGTATTACTGTACAGAGAGCGAAGGGAACTTACAGAAGCTTTTCTTATAGTAGTAATATCTAAAAGGACATAGAGATGCCAAATTTGCAGGCAGGAAAAAAAACTGGACCTATGTGGAGGCTACTGTTATTATGCAAAAACTTTCTTGCATAATGGTTCAAAATTATGCAGAGATGGTAGCTTTTCAGTAGGTGTTCATTGTATGAACGAGCTGGTGGCAGAGCTTGCACTTGGCCATGCCTCAGCATATATGAACAGATGCTCAAAACTGGTGTTATAGTAGCACTGCCTGAGAAAAAGGTATCCTGAAATCTCCAAGTAGCATTGTCACTTGACTTGGGCATATCTTTTAATCATTGAATGCATTGGGTTGGAAAGTACCTTTAAAGGTCATCTAGTCCAACCCCCCTGCAGTGAGCAGGGAAAATGTTACTGGATCAGGTTGCTCAGAGCCCCATCCAACCTGACCCTGAATGTTTCCAGGGATGGGGCATCCACCACCTCTGGGAAACCCGTTCCGGTGTTTCACCACCCTCAAAAAATTTCTTCCTTATCTAATCTGTGTCTACCCTCTTTTAGTTTAAAACCATTTCCCCTTGTCCTATCACAACAGGCTTTACTAAAATGTCTGTCCCCATTTTTCTTATGAGCCCCCTTTAAGTACTGAAAGGCCACAATAAGGTCTCCCCAGAGCCTTCTCTTCTCCAGGCTGAACAACATCAACTCTGTCAGCCTTTGCTCATAGGAGACATGTTCCAGTCCCTTGATTATTTTCATGGCCCTCCTCTGGACCTGCTCCAACAGGTTCATGTCCTTCTTATACTGGGGGTCCTAGAACTGGACACAGTATTCTGGCTGAGGTCCCACCAGAGCAGAGTAGAGGGGCAGAATCACCTCCCTCATTCTGCTGGCCACACTTTTGATGCAACCTAGGATGCAGTTGGCCTTGTGGGCTGCGAGTGCACTTTGCTGGCTCATATCCAGCTCTTCATACACCAGTGTCCCCAAGTCCTTCTGACCAGGGCTGTTCTCAATCCCTTCACCCCCCAGCCTGTATAGATACCAGGGGTTGCCCTGACCTAAGTGCATGACCTTTCGCTTGTCCTTGTTAAACCTCATGGGGTTCTCTTGGTGACATCCCATTGCTCAGACCTGTCAACTGCACTGCTCAGCTTGGTGTCATCTGCAAATAAACACTTGGGACTTGTACCATATGTGGTAAATAAATTTCCTTTAGTAAGTCAATAAGTTAACATAGTAAGTTCTGTTCTGGATAGTATCCTTTTGGGAACTTCACTGGGCCTCTTCTGATAATCTATATGTTTAGAAGGCCACGAAGCACAAACAAGAATTTTTAGCCATATGCATTTCATGCTGTTAATATTAGGACAAATAACTTTAGGTGTCTGAGGAGGGAATTGCTAATTCTCCAGCAAAGATTAGACCAAGGGGCACCACTTTTAGAGGAGTGATGTTATCTTTTCATTGTGTTGGACTGATAGTCTTACGAAGATTAATTCTATTCAGCCTAAATAGTCCAATTATTCACAAACTTTATGCAAGAGTCACACAGATGCCTTTGGGCAGACAGTCTCAGATACAAAACTAAGAATTTGAAAGAGCTAGTGTACAGATGGAGTTCACAAAACTACTGAGCTCTTTAGGCACACGTTACCTGTTTAAGTAAATGCAAACTTACAGTAGCAGTAACTGGAAACTATTTCCACAGATGAAGCCAATCACTGGTTTGAGGATATCTGACATAATGGAGGTCTATGAGCAAAAGCTGTTGGCATTAGCAGTGAGTACAAACTAATATATATGGCTACATTACTGTCTGTACATTCAGAAAATGTAGATGAAAACTGTGTTTCCTATGTACAGTCTAAAGAAACTAGGCTGCAAGACCTTTTGGAAGCAAAGGCACTAGCTCTGGCTCAGGCTGATAAGCTGATGGCTCAGTACCAATTTCAAAGAACCCAGGCTGAGGCTGAGGTAAGTAGCAGGAGCTTCTTTCTGGTACACTGAGGTAGGGCTGAGTAATTGCTGGCTGGTTAGCTTTAACTGTGATTGCATGCACAGAAACGCCTTAGTTGTAAGCTGTGCTTGCAAGCTGGAGTGGTCTTGATTTTCATCAGGGACATCCTGTATTTCTCTGCATTGTTCTTTGGAACAGTTATCTTTAATGTTCTTTCCTTTCTAGCAAGTCCACAAAACTAACCTAATTGTACTGATTACCATTTGTTAACCATTCATGTTAATCTAATGGTAGTAGTCTTAAAAATGAATAAAGCCACTTTCTAGAGTTCTGTGTAAAATTTGCTGATATATCATAGAATGGTTTGGGTTGAAAGGGACCTTAAGGGTCATCCAGTCCAACCCCCTGCCATGGGCAGGGACACCTCTCACCAGACCAGGTTGCTCAAAGCCCTGTCTATGAAGAATTGTTTCTTCTTTGTGTCTTTTTTAATCACTTGTCAAAAATGAACTTTCAAATAAAGCTTGCTACTCTGGGACATGTATTTGAGCTGTGCATTGAAAACTCAGATTAACTTCTGTTCTTTAAAGCTTATAAATAAAGATTGGGCTGCAGATTACTAAATAAATAGCTAAAATATATATTTTACTTTTTTCCTTCCCTCCCTTCTCATGCTGTCTATAAAGGGAGCTAAAAGAATTTAGAGTGAACAAACTAATTTGTAGTTAATACTAGGTGAGAGAAATCTATTTTGTGAAGTGGCTGATTGCATTTTAGTGTTCGATCTATGGTCTCAAATATGCCTATTACAAAGTGTCTTGTGAAACAGAATTGCTTGTAATTGTGGGTTTTTTTTGGTGGGGGCTGTCTTTCCTCTCAAAGGCAAGAACTCTCGCTGCAATGTTAAAGGATGCAGAACGAAAAAATGAAGAACTTAATGATTTGCTGAAAGCTCAACAGGTAGAATCTGAAAGAGCAGAGACTGATATTGAACAGCTCTTTAAGCACAACAGGAAATTACAAAATGTTGCTGAAGAACATGAAATACTGAAAAAATCATATGTTGATCTTCTTCAGAGGTAAGACATGTAAGGTCTCTAAATGAGTACTTTGTATTTAAAGAGTGATGAAGCCCTTTACTGGGCTATAGCACATTAGAAGGGCAACATTACATGTTACTTCATGTTTCCATGTGAAAATTATTTTTTTTCTTCTATATGCTTGTTCATGAGGTTAACTTAAGTTATTTAAGAAGTTAATATGTTAAATAGAGTGAGAACTGAAGTAGATGTTGAAGGTCCAGTGCAGGAAATAGCACAACCTTTGTATAAAAGGGAGCATTGTTCTTGTAAGAAACAGAATTAACAATACTTAGTTTCTATTAGTATTGTACTATACTCTCAGCTTTTTTCTTTGATCTTATATGCTGTCTTGACAGCATGCTATAAACAGTCTGAAGAAGCAGCCAGTACAGTATGTCTGCATAACGTAGGAGCTTGCATCTTTGACTTCTGTAGCAAATTTGTCTGAAACTACGTAAAATGAGGTAGGGAGGAAGAAGGTACCATGTGTGTCCCAATTTATTTATAAGTGTTATTTCTTTAGGATCTTAAGCTGAGAAAGGACATGTGAAACACAAAAAGTACGTAAGAATTGAAACTAGTTAAGAAAACAGAATATGCTTATGAAGAATAAAGGCTTAAAAGATCTTTGGCTTTTCAGCTCACATGGGTTGATCTCGTCACTAGGTGTCAGCAAGGCAAAGCAGCTGATAAAACAGAGAGCAAGTTTCTTGCTTAATAATGGTAGCAGGCCTTATATTAGACAATTTCAAAGGCATTCTGCTGCCAATAAGAGAGACACTGGGGGAGGAAAAATTTATGAAACTTTGTCCATTATGGGGTTTCTTGTGTATCTAGTGTGGTCACTGTGGAAGTGCCTTCTTTTTTGCTTGAATTGTATGCTGCCATATACTCTGAACATGTGTTTAAGTAATTTATATCACAGAATCACAGAACCACAGAATCA
>NW_010194135.1:0-44720 GCF_000695765.1 Mesitornis unicolor | reverse complement strand
ACCCTTCACCAGATTCGTGTCCCTTCTTTAAGCACACTCCAGTGCCTCAACATCTGCCTTGTCATGAGGGGCCCAAAAACCGAACACAGTATTTGAGATGTAGCCTCACCAGTGCTGAGTATGGGAGGACAATCAGTTCCCTACTCCTGCTGGCCACACTATTTCTGATAGAAGCCAGGATGCTGTTGGCCTTCTTGGCCACCTGGGCACACTGCTGGCTCGTGTTCAGTTGGCCCAGTCCCCCCAGCTCTTTTTCTGTGAGGCAGCTTTCCAGCTACTCATGCCCAAACCTGTAGCGTTGCATGGGGTTCTTGTGCACCTGCAAAATATATCCTGCACCCAGCACTTGCCACCAGTTCCTTGGTTTACCCTTCACTTCTGATTTTCTGTGTTTATGAGACACTACCTCTTAGAGTGACTCAGTACAGGAGAAAGAAGTGTTATGAGGCACCCTGAAAGCAATCGAGTATTTTTAAATCAGAATTCTAATTTTAAACTGCTGTTCCTTAGCTTTCTCATGCAAAAGCTGATGATATGGGAAATAGAGTTTAGCACTGCCTTTAGTTTCCTACTATTCAGCCTAGTATTCAATGAAATAATTCTTCAAGGAAGGCTGCTTAGTCCAAGGTTGGTTTTTTAAACCACATTTGTCTATTTTCCTCCTGGTGAAATAAGTAACCACCTATTTCAGATGGCTAAATTACAATCAAAAATAAGTCTGTGCTTTTCTTGGTTTGGGGGAGTTTTTTGGGGTTTTTTTGTTGTGGGTTTTTTTTTTGAGGAATAATTCACCTCAGTCCTATGAAATAAACGTTGCCACCAATTTCCTACTGTTAAGTTGAATAGTTTGCTTATTTACTGTGAAGTTGCGTTTAATTCATGAGTATAATTCATGAAAATTCATAAGTATAATTCATGAAAAATTGTCATTACAGGTATTTACTGAAAGAATCAAAGCTTTTCATTTAGGATATTAATTAAAGGCTTTGAAATAATGAAGTTTCGTAGTGTCTGCTCTTCTATTGTGAATAGATACGATGTTTGTCTTCATATCAGAACACAAAAGTAAGATTATGCTGAATGAAATCTACAGGGTTCTGAAACCTGCTTTATGTTTTCTAGCAGTTTAAGGGTGAAGAATTACAGTTCCAACTTGTCCTCTTTAAAAAAGCAGAAATGCATGCACATACTGACGTGTGCTTTTGTATAGTTTCATTTGCTTTACATACAGTGAAGGAAAAAAAGTGTATCTATTGGGGGGATAAAACAGTAGGGACATGAAAGATGTCCCATCTCCTACTCTTCTGGCCGCCCCAGATCCCTCAGGCCTGAGCCCCAAGGGTGGAGCAGACAAAGGCAACACCATAGCCCAAAACAGCATCCCTTCATGGGCTGGAGACAGGCTCTGTCTGGCACCAGCAGCACACAGTGCATCTCCAAGGGGTTTTCTCCTCCTCTGAGTCTGGCTCCTGGCAGTACAACTTCCTCCAGTGGCGTGTCCTGCACAGGGAGGAGCATGGAATGCAGATGCGACTTAGTGCCGATGCACTAAATTTCTTGAGTCCTGACCTAGATAAATCAAATATTATCCTAATTGGATAGATTTAATTGGTGTTTGGAGGCATTTTTAGAGATAGTTCTGTATTTCTACTGGGAATATTTTCCTATTTCTGTTTATAATTTGCACCACAAATTTGTTTATTAACAATTCTTGGCATTTCTTTCATCTTCCTATGAATTGCTGCTTGAGAGCAAGGAAAGTATATCTTTGTTCTCAGGAAAGAAAAGTTACTTTGAGTTTTACTTTGAAGCACCCAATGATATAACTGAAATGTCATGAATAATTTAAGCAAACGGTGATGCAAATGTTACTAGAAATAATCAAGGAACTTTAGAGGTTGTAAATAAAACCAATTTAAAGATTAAAACTGATGCTGAACTTACAATTCTAATTTTGTACACACACAAAAGTAGGACAAAATAGTATTCTGGAACATATGGGAATGGAACAAACAGCACTGGCATTCATGGGGATGATTCATTTGTGAGTAAAAGAACTTAAATATCTTACTCTGGGTTGCATATGTACAGCAAGAACACTGAATATAAAAGTCTCTTGGCTGTTGTCGTGATATTTTGAAAGAGCTGTATGACTTAGCAGGACACATCTTATTGGTAGTTTGAATGTCAATAATTGCACCATTTGCTTCTCTGTATGCTCCAACATCCTAAACTGCTTGACGTAAATGACCTTGTGATACTTGCTTTATAATAAAATAATTTATAATCTTACTCCTGGTAATTTAACCAAAGAAACTGTGGGGGAATTATGTTGGTGGAGGTGGTGTTTGCCAGCTATAATGCCAGGTTTTCTGGGACCCAAGTCATAGCCTGTTGCTTTTTCCTCTTGGTTATTTCAGTCTGCCATTACTAAGCAGGTTTCATGATTAGGGACACAGTCTGTATGGGTAGATATTTCACCTCAGTGTTTTTGTGTGCTTCACATGATTTTTTTGTCAGCCCACAAGCGATGAATCAGTGCTGGAGAAGGCCGACAGCCTTGGCCGGCCTGTGCTGGGCAGCAGAGCACTGTGCTCCAGGTTCCCCGCACAGCAGCTGGCAAAGTGCAGTCGCCGCACGGGGCATCTCAGTACCGCCCCGTCCACAGATACGAGCTTGGCACCCCTGCTCACTGTAACACATTCGTGGTGGCCTGATTTGCTTCAGGAGTGTCTCGATAGCTGATGCTGGAATCGGGGTGTCTGCAGCCCTCTGGGTTATTCTTAGTTTTAAGTAGATAAAGGAGGGATCTTTGCCTGAATAATATTTTTCAGGCAGACTAAAAGGTATTTTTCTCAAATGTCTTAGAAAAGTATAAATAAGCTACAGTGAGACTAAGACAGTATTTCAATCAACTCATCCTACTACCAGTCATTCTGTATTGGTACTGGTGAAGCAAATAGATGGAGAGAAAAGAATGTTAATCTGTATGGATAGGTTTTTTAATAAACAGTAAAGAATAAGTTCATGCACTGCTTTTGGCTTTTTTTTAAATAATATTGTGGTGATGATAGTGCAAAGCGATTTGATTCAGATATAATTGTGTTACTATACTTTATTTCTCCACAGAAGAGATGATAAAAAAAATACTTGAAAGATTTAATTAAAATCTGTTCTCTCACATTTAATACTGCCTAATGCTTTTAATTAATCTGAATATCCTTAATTACTTCTGTAATTTTTACCATGTGTAAATAGCTAATTAAAGCATTAACCACCATCAAATGTAGTCTAGAATTAAATATATAAATGCTCTGTTGATGATTAAGAGGATTAAGTGAAAAAATAGAGTTTCAGGTACGAATAGTTTCTGAATGCAAATACATATAGATTAGCTGTAGTAAAAGGGGAAGCAGATGGAGATGGTTATAGTTTCCTACTGAGGCAGCCAATATAAGACTTCTGTAGCTGTCATGGTGCTTAGAGAAGTTTGGAGGTTGTTCTAAACTTCACCAGTTAGTTGCAATCCTTGAGGGACTGTCTGTCAGTGGAGATTGCTGGAATGCAATATACTCAGCCTCTTTTACTGGGTTTCAAGGACCAGATGGTAGGGGACATAGCTATGACCTACATCCTCTGAGAAAACTTCCTTTCTTATTTCCAGAGTCATGCAAAAGGAGCAGAAAGCCTTTCTTGCTCCTGGAGGTTGTGCTAAAGATTAGCCTTCTATTTGTGTGCGAGCCAAAATTGGATGGTGACAAATGCAGTGTAAATGTTAAAGGAGAATAATTTGACCTCTTCCTTTCCCTGGGAAACCCATCACACAAATTCTCCATAAAGATATTCCCTGGCATAACTGTCTGTTGTAATGAAACACAAGCCAGTAACGTCTTAGCTTAGACAAACCTGAACCAGTAAATTCCCATGGGGGTGTCTGTAATGTGCTCTTTAGCCATTATGACTGTGGAATTAACTCACGCTGAACTAATCCATCTCTTCTCGTTGGCACGGAGTTGCCATAATCAAGAACATAAGGCAGATAATCAGCAGTTGTTTGGGATTTTTGGTTTGGTTCTTTGGGGTTTTTTTTTGTGTGTGTTTGTTTTTGTTTCAATGTGGTGGAAGTAAAAGCTGGGGGGGGGAAAGCTGGAAAGTTTGAATTCTGGAAATTCAAACTTCAAAGGTTTTTAGAATTTTAGGTCAATGATCCAGGTCTTTGTGTTACTTGTGACATTGTTTGCCCTTTAAAAACCTGTGGACTAGGGATAATCAACTAAGATATTTTAATACGTAGTACTGTTATTATTTTTTCCTTTCCTGGAAGGCTTCTATAGATAAATTAGAGAATTAGCTCTTTTTGCAGGTGTTCCTCCTAATGGTCATTCCAGGTCCTATTTCAAAAATGAGATGATGCAGACTCTTGAGTTGGCAAAGCCTCAAGCCAGTAATGAAAAGCTGAAAAGCTCTTTTCTTTAAAATAGTCTCCAATACTGACAAAAGGCATTTTTTACAATATACAGAAAATCTCATCAGGTTTTGTCCTTGTTATTTTAATAGTGTCTCAGATATAGTACATTGTGCCTCCTGCATGTGTGTTCCAAGGCCTATTTGATATGCTTTTCACTGTTAATTAAAGAGAGGCAGATAGAGACTGGTTTTAGGTGCCTTCTAAACCTTTTATTATGGAGAGCTGAGCTGCGAATAGAAAAAGTTCACTTCTTGTTCTGGTACTACTTTGATGTTTTCTGAATGCTCACAACTAGGAAGCATTATTTCAAGTGGAGTGCTCCTGGAAACCTGCCTCAGTGTTCTTCATAGGTAGATCTACCACCTTCGGTGAGGCGTGACTTTTGGGAATCAAGTAGTTTACAGTTCTGTATTCTGGTTGAGAATTATTAGGCTCAGCCTCCCATCCCAGTTCTACAGATACGAGATTCAAACAATAATTTTTCTAATGTTTGTCCCAGCAGATTTTTACTACAGCTTGTACTCAGTGTCTCTAGCTCCCACCCAGAAAGACAAGGAAACAGTGTTGTATGTCTCTATTTTCTTCCTGATTATCTGGTAGACTATGTAAGGCAGCTCCATAGCTGCTTTCTTCTGGCAGAGAAGCAATATTTCAACTGAGAATTGCATCTAATCCACCATTGTGGTGGGGTTTTGTGGATTTGTTTTTTAGGGGATTCTACCCCCCAACTTCTCGCCCATAATGAAAACTGGGAGCAGTGGCAATAGAAAGTATCGTTTGACTCATTATGGATTTTATTGCTGTTTAACCATTAGGCATATTTTATGGCTTTGTAGTTTAACTGATGTAAGCTCAAGTTCAGTTACAAGCAGGAAATTAATATTTTGTTTAGTCTTTTACCTAAACCAGCTTTTTGTGGAAAATTATCTGTCTACTTTGAATATTAAACATTCTGTCCTTAACCGTGCTGAATATTCCCTGGATATTGCATTTGAGGTTTTGAAATCATCCTCTGAGATTCTGGAAATCTTGCAGAAAAAAGTTCAATTTCCTTTGACTTCATTGACATTTTGACTTAATTAGCTAAAATTATAATATCTCCCTGAAGTATGGGTAATTATATTGATGTCGTTTTTCCTTAGACTGCTGGCATATTGCAGATCTTTCAGTTTTATTCTGAAGCGTGTTTGAAATTTGTGGTGGTACCTTCAGAAGATTTCATAAGGTTCACTTCATGTCCACTTCTGAACTTGTTATTTCTGGCATCCTTTAGAGAACTACCTACCTTCCACATCAAAACGATGACTGTAATCTACTCTGAGATCTCTTCCTTTTCCCATCAATAGTGGGGTGTGAGTACTCTGAGGGGAAGCACAGGCAGAATGGCCAACACCCACACTTGCAGAGCTGTCTGAATAGATGCGATAAGGTTACTTTGGAATAGGTTGTATTGCACTGGTGGGTCTGCTCTGTATTACCCCCAAATTGCTGGTTACAGAAGATGGAGAACGTTAAGGGAATGATGCAGAGGACTGTGAGGAGAAGAAAGTCTCATGGAAAGCAACTGAATGCTCTGCTGGAGAATTGGTTATGTCCTAGCCTCTGCCACAAAGGCCTCGTGTCACACAAGGGAAAAAGTGATTCACAGATAGTCACCAACTGTCTGGTTTTCATTCTGTTGCTGTCTAACTTAATAATCAGGGTCTGATTTACAGAAATACTGAGCGCTGACACCTTGTACTGCATTGGGAGCTGCACTTAGGAAATATGAAGTGCTAGGAACAGAAAATACTATTACGTAAACAGTGAGGTCCTGCGTTCCCAAATTCTGCATGTGAAATGAATCACAGAATCACAGAATCGCTCGGTTGGAAAAGACCTCTGAGATCATCATTGTCCAACCGCTCCTGTCTACCCCCTAAACCATATCCCTAAGTACCTCATCTACCCGCTCTTTAAATACATCCAGGGATGGTGACTCCACCACCTCCCTGGGCAGCCTGTTCCAGCTCCTGACGACCCTCTCAGTAAAGAACTTCCTCCTTATCTCTAACCTGAACCTCCCTTGAAATGAACTGACTTTTGGTTACTTGATGCTTATAGTGCCTCATCCATAAAATGGAAATAGCTGTTTCTTCTACCTGGGGCTGTTATGAAAAGTCACTTGTCCCTTGATTAGAAATTTCATACAACCATATGAGGTATATTAAAAAAAGAAAAAAGCAAGGGTTGAGCAGCATATGCAAGTGAGCCTTCTTTTTCTTGCAGAGAGCAGTGAAACTTTTACATGGGTCCCTGGAAGCAAATTCAGTCTGTCTGTGGTAACAACTGGAGCTGAGGTCTCCAAAGACTTTGTATTTTAAAGATTTCTCTTAGAATCTGGGTTTTTTTTCTGGAACATCACCCTTCTGGCCTGAAAGATCTAAAGTTTGTTCTTGAAATAATTTAGCACACTTGATGAAAATTCTTCATAGTTCTTTTGCACAGTGGAGGAAACCAGCAGACAATACTGGCCACGTTCCGTTCCCTTCATAGGGATGAACTTTAAAACTTGAATCTATGTAATTAGAGTTAATGAGCAATTATGTGCCTGCTAACTTTGGAAAATAAACTGTCTCCTAAGTCAAGTGGCAAATGCATACAAAGTACACTCAAAGAAAAGAAAACCAAAAACGGAAAGAAAAACTACTTGAGCTCTTCACCTCACCTCCTGTTTAACGTGCTCCTTTTCCTCCACACAGGAAGAGCTTGCTCATAGGAGACAGTTTCACGGATCAGGCAGCAGTGTTTTGTACGTGTCTATGTAAACAGGCATTATGCAAGCTGATTTAAAATCAGTGAGAATCAGCCATTTTCTTAGTGATGTTAATGGACAAACGTTGACCAAAAAAAGAGCGGAGAAATGTGTCAGAGGAATGATGTATTCCTAAAAAGATAATGATGTCCAACTTGTCTCATCTTCTTGCCTCATTTTTCTCCTAGCTGTCTACAGAATGCAGTAAGAGTTTTGAATAAATGCTTGCAAATAACCCAGGAAATTCAGGTCAAACAGACTGACTAGTCATTTGTAAAACCCTAACAGTGTTTGGTACACAGAGATACTCAGTTGGTGCTGTTTGAAACATCTCCTAAAATTCTTGAAGAGCCTTACTCCAGAGCAGATTATTTTTGGTTTTGTTTGTTCTGTTTTAACATCTGAGGAATTCCACATCTCTGTGGATATATAAACTGCTGTTTGATTTAAGAGATTTTTCTGTCACCACAGAACGTACACCTTTAAGTGCGTTGTTTATTATTAAGCCCTTTGCTTTGGTTAGGGTAATCTTATTTCTTGATGATTTTTTTTTTAATAGGCACAAGTCTTTGAAATTTGAGGTCCAGCTTTTATTTATTTGCTTATTTATCTGTAGCTAAAATGATGTTTAAATCTTTACCTGCTTTAAAATAAAATACTTAATTTGATTAAAGTCAGAGATTTAAGAAGCCTCCTATCAAAACCAGGCACAACTCTTGTTAGCAGGAAAAACAAAACAATGCTTTAATAGTTGTATAAAAAATGAGAGAGGATTATAAGGAAAAACTGTTTAAAATACAAACTTTATTTAACAAAACTCTAGAGTAAGAGCAAATCTGAAGCTTGTTTCAAGATCAGAGAAACTCTCGCTTTCGTGTCGCTGGTCAAGGATGTAGGCTAAAGTGTGTGGGTTCTTGGTTAATGACACATTCACCATGGGTATAAATAAATCTTTAACGAAGCCAAAACAAAGCTACTTTCAAGAGGTAAGTTGTAAGTTTAGTACTTGGAGTTTTGTGATTTGTACTTGTTAAACTCTACAGAAGATACAGCAGCTGTTTCAGGAAGAAACAGCTCAGCTAGTTCTGAACTTGGGGTGACACTGAGTACATTTGCAATATGCTCCACTAGAGTGCCAGAAAGTGGCACTTGGGCATGAAGAACATCTGCCTGGAGGCACTGTTTGGAAAGCTTCTGATGGTATTTTGAAAGCAGCTGAAGCAGCGCAAGATGTTCAGCTTACTTTAGTTATCAGTCTATGGGAACGAGGAAGTCATTGAGAGGAACGTATGAAATGATCAACAGGAGGAAATAAAAGAAAGACAAATGTCCATTGCTGCAGCCTAGTTATACTTGCACCTGCAACCTCCTAGTGATTTCAATACTAAGAGATGAGTGCAGATTTTCCTCTTTTGTTTATTTATCTAGGCTAATTTTGCAAATAACCTTGCTGGGTTCTCCAGCGCATCCTTGGAACTTGGAACTGGTGTCCTAGATTCTGTGTTTCAGAAGCTCCTTGTGTCATTTGGCATTTCACTTGCAGGAGATGAGAGTCATAGCTCATTTGCTGGCTGGAATTAGAGAGCAAGTTAATTAGATGTAAAAAATGTTTGCCTTTGTGTAATAAACTAAAAGCAGCTGTAAAGGATTAAACGACAGCATCATGGAAAAAGCCATGGTTTATATCCCATTGTGCTCTGTGGCAGTTGAGAAATATTGCATTTAGAACTACAGTCCTGGAACCAAATTCAAGAGTTTTAAATCATATGTATATTAGAAAGAATGGAATGCCCTGAAAAATAGGGTGGGGATTTTTTTTGGTTGTTTTTTTTTTGTTTGCTTGCTTGTTTGTTTTTTCCTCTGAGCTACAGGAAAATCAAGGGCTCCTCTTGCTGTGAAACCTGTGTGGAGGGATCTCTGAGCCCTTGTGCACTAACTTGTGCTTTTTATAAGGACAACGTTTACAGGGGTTTTCTTTACATATCTTCATAACCAATACCCAGCCAAAGATAAGAAATCTCACCTGTGTTCATTGTAGATTTGAGATACCTAATTCTTCTTTAAAAGAATTTGTAACCAACTTATTTTAGGCTACTTTTTAATCCCCATTTCACATCTACAGCTCCTTCTCTGATTATAGTACCTACCTGATGGGACAGTAGGATTATGTGTGTTAGTTTGGATTTGTACTGTGAGAGGCTAGAAAAACTTCAGTTGAAGAAACAGCTTACATGAACAGGAGGAGGTGTTAGAAAAGGAAATAAAGAAAAAGGCCTTTGAGTTACAAGTTTCTGCAAGTTTGTAATATTTTGCACCTAATTACCTTACTGTTTTTAAAGTCAGTATCTTCGTTAAGATGGAAAAGATGTTAGACTTGTACTGCAAATTGATAGTTACAGGTAACCCAGAGGAGGAGAGGATTCAGCTCTGGAGGTGCTGCTTGACATTGGCAGTCCTAACTTACCCAGTATCTACAGACAACGCTACTTACAGATATTAATCTTTTTTATAGTTATGCAACATATGTAATCTTTGTGCATTATAACTAAAACTCTAGATTGATTTCCCGCTCCGAAGGACATTTTAAGGCTGGCATAAAGCTTAAAATTAGAAGTTTGGAGTCTCTGTAATAAGCCCATTTGAAGTTTCATATCGGAAAATCCAGCAAAGTGAGCCAAGCTTTAAACACAGATACATTTTGAATTTTAATAGACTTTTATTACAAGCCTCCAAATTAAAAGCTGTCAGGAGAGATAAAAGGTTGGGGATTTGGATTCAAAGGGACTTTGATTAGACATAAAGGTCAGCAGTGGTGGCAAAAAGTCGATGCATCTAAATTAAGCATAAACCTCTGGAAGAGAATATGCTAATCTTTCATGTAAAGTACTTGTCAGGCTGATCTTGGCTTATATCCACAACAGTTAAACTATTTTCTGTGATGAAATTTTAACAAATGGTAATCCATGTGTAATTTGCCCGTCAAGTGCGTGCCATTTGTTTTTACAAATGTTAGATTTTAACTGCTAAGGAATCATCTTATACTACATAATGTGCTCCTGATTAAAGATTTTGTTTAAGAATCTTTAGATCAGTTTTTAACTGCAACTTTTTTTTTTTCCTTGGGAATGTAAAGTATAAATGGGAGGGAAGGAAAAAGAAAGAAAATTGAAACTCCAAATGTCATTGCTTTTTGGAAAACTAAATATAAGTGTATAAATTACACTTTAATTGAGCAGCTACTTCAGATGCTTAAAGTTATAGTAACTGTTAATATTTCTGAATGTGAAATTAAGATTCTGTTCTGTTAGTGAACAAACTCATTAATGACATAAAAGGATGACAGGATGAAAAAGGATTTACATTTGTAGAATCTCCTGTAAAATTATAAGAAGTGACAGGCTCCATTTTTTGATGCTGAAATCAAGGTTGCATGTCTAAACCACAGTGACACCGTGGCTGGATTTTGCATAGCTGAGAACTAATAGGAAATTAATAGAGTGTAGTACAGGCCCGTTGAATGCAGTCTAACTTTGTAGCTTTGATGTGTGAGAACAGAAGGCATAATTTCAGTCTTTGTTCAGTGTCCTGGACAGATAGCTTCACTAACATCTAAGTACGGTCAGGATTAAAAACGTGATGGATAGCACCACAGCACCTTCTTGACAGCTTTTCTGTTCAAATACAAATTTCTGTCACAGCCCCAGAACGTTTGAAGGAACATTCAGAGATGAAATATTGTAGCTGCAACAAGCCCAATGTGAAGCTATTATGTTTTGAAAGGAAAAATAATTACAAACTGTACGTCTCCTAGGCACATATCTGTATTAATAATGCATAGTAATAAATACACTGGAGTATACTAATGAAATGTTATTGAACATTAAAGTTTTGGGAACCATAAGGTTATGAATCTGTCAAGAAAAATCTCGATGCATCTGTCTAGTTTTAGATTTTTCTACTGTTTTTAGGCAAATAAATATTTGTGGAAAGCTGTGGTATATCGTGATTTATTCTAGCTCTCATAATGTCTTTTTGGCATATTTTCTCAAAGTTGATTTTTTTAAAAAAAATATCTGTCCATTTCCTTACCAGTAATATTTCTTTTCACTTAAGACTGTTACTATAGCCTCCAAAAACTATGGTAAAAAAGGAATGTTTTTATTGCAGTGCTCTGTAGATGGAATATTGTCCTTATTATAGCAGCAAAGTAGGTCAGAACCTCACTGTTTGACAGATGCGACACACAAAGTCCCTACCTTCGTATTCATCATGAAGAAAATGTAAAAGAAGCTGTTGAGTGCAAAAGAATGTCTGTATTTAAAGAGCTAATACCTGTAGGGATTTTCTTATTTGTGCTTAACCGTGAATTGAAGAAGAGACTTCAACTTTTTCCCGTTGCAGCCGATTCCCACACAAGCACAGGGAGTCCATCTGGCTGCAAGATGGCACAAAGTGGTGTAATACAAGCCATTGATTTAGCAGAAAAAGAAAGAAAATTGGACTCCATGAAGTGAGAATAAATAGCCTGACTACTGAATCTCTGTCATGAAATTTCATCTCTCTCTCACGTGTTGTCCATGAGATGCGGTTGTTTGTCAACTAGCAAAGAACCTGCAGTTCTCTGCTGGTGCCGTTGTGATGCGGGCTGCTTTAGTTTGTCAGCAGAGGTAAACACAGATGAGGTTGCTGTCAATGTGGACTAGTCTGGAGTCGCGCTTTTGTCAAATTTAAGCTTCAAAGAACTCAAAAGTAGGACAGAAATGTCTCGGGTATCTTCAGCCTTAGTATGATATGTACATTTTCGAGATAACATTGATTAAAATATTGTTCCATTTCCACCCAAGTACTTCTGCAAATCATTCTAAAGACAAAAGCGTAGACCCTAAATCTCCAATAAATGGGCAATTAACTTGTCTCTTCAGCAAAGTCTTGGTCTCATTGAGATTTATTTATGTATTTCTAAACACTGATGTTAAGTGGGCCTTGACTGCGCTCAGAATGATGGCTGCGTGTTTCTCAGTCCCCTAAACCAATTCAGGATAGAGAGACCACCTCATTTCACACGACATTGGCTGCATCCTTGCTGCCATAATGGACTGGTTTTATTTATTATTGGCTTAATCTATCAACCTTATAACATTTATATCAACATTTGGGTTCCACCCTATAAAAGTCAGTGATTGATAAAGCTGCTCAAGAAGGCGGAAAAACAGAAGTCTCTAATTTTATTGTAGTTGAAAATATTGATATTCATATATAATACAAGAGGTGGGGGGATAGCAGAGAAGCAAATGGATATGACAAACCTCCTTTTAAAAATCTTTTTAATTATTTTTTTAAATTTTATTAAATGGGGGTAGAATAACCAGAATTAGTGTTTCTTAATAGCTCTCTCTGTGGCTGGGCAGACTTTGAGAGAAGAAGCATTTGAATGGTAATTAAAGTTAGGAGTTGGTTAAGCTGTGAGAAAGAAAACTCACCTCTGTCTCATTTATTCTCCAGTTCTGTCAGACAGTTTTGTGCAGTCTGCTGCCTCTCCCTCATTTGAATTTAATATATTTATTTGGATTTGTATTTTTTTAAAGTAAAAATAAACCCAAGCACGCGTTCCTAACGAACTGCCGTTACTAGGGAAAAAAAGATTTCGTTCGATTATTAAAAATACGAAATTCAACTGAAGCAACCAAAACAAAATTAATTTCTGGCTAGAGGCAGATAAGCGATGCTGTTTGTTTAATTCCAAATGTTTTGGTTTGACTATGCAGGTTCCCAGAGGAGCCTGGACAACACAGTTCCTTGGCCACGGAGCAATCTGCCTGCTCGGTCTTCCCCGGGGCCAGCTCCATGACACTGCTGCAGAAGTAGTCAACCCAGTGCAAATTTGGGCTCTGTCAAAGCTTCCGGGGCAACTTGCCCAGAGAACTTTCTGGAAGCTGCCTTAGCTGAGGAGCTATTCAGTTGTTTGTTTAAGTTCATTTTTGGCCTGAAATATCAAATAACACAATTTCCTGCAGTTCAATTCTATTATTTCAAATGGCTCTTCAAGCTCCTTTTCATCTTTTTAGCTGAATGTAGCTGGTCATCATTCCCCAAGTTTTGAGGAAAACGGTGTTGTCTTATATCACCAGAAACTTTTACTGAAATAGAGAGAAGGAGCACATTGTGATCTGGAGTTGTAAGATAGATAAGGTCTTGACGTTAGCCTCTTAAACTGAAAGGGCTTTCAAGCTTCAATACTTTCCTTTATACCATATTTTGTGCAGAATGTGCTTCCTCAAATGGGCAGGAAACCTGGACATTAAGGTTTTATAAGTAAAAACAACGACCTTAAGCTTAATTTATTAGAGAGAGGGCTGCAAGGGGCTATTGGCTGGCCTTGTGGTGATGCACGTGTGTTATTCTTGTCTGAGCGTCCATCGTGGGCCAGGGTGACAGGCTGCCTGAAACAGTGAGTGAAAGAATATACTATTTTCAAACAGGGTTTTCTAGGTTTATTTAGAAAAAACTTCAAGTTTATAGGATAGTTCTGGCTTACATTTAGAAGCCTGCTATATTTCATCAAACCCTGAACGACTGATACAGAGTGCCTTCTATTGATGTTTAAACAACAGCCCGAGCAACATTTCAGCCCGTTAGATGCTGAAGTTTGGGAGGGAGCACATTCCCCAAGACACCTGTACTAAGTTAATGACCTGTAGCTTGAAGAAGGATTGCTGGACTCCCAGAGCAGAAAGTCTTGCTGGGCTGTCACAGCACCTTCACCCTAGACATGCTGAAAAGCACATTTACTCTCTGGCAACAGTGAAGGCATGCGTGAATATTAGTTATTATCTCCCTCTCTCATTGCTTCCCAAGTAATCTGGACGTAACTGAGCTATTCACGTTTGACACCAAGGCATTTTCTACTCTGCTCTCACAAATAGGAGTTTCCTCATGTTGTTTCATTTCATCTCATCCCATCCTCTCTGAAGTTAGAAACAAACTAGTTTACAAAAAGGACTCAGAGCTAACACCGAATGCGTTGTGTGTATTACATTTCTGAATAACATATTGATTTTGTGAAGATTTTGCTTTGTAAACCTTGATGGTACCAGGCCGCATAACCTTTGGTATCTTTTTTCAACTGTAGGAATTGGGTAGGATTGTGTGTTTGGGCTTCCATTGTCTTTTCAGAATGGTTACGAGACTAAAAGTAATCAGCGGAAGTATCTGAGAGAAGAATCTGAGAGTAAACTTCTGTAAGAAAAAAATAAAACAAACAAAATCAGCTTCAAACCCCCAGAAGTTCTTTTCTCAGCGTGGTGGATGAATGTGTGCGCTGACCCATGCAGCTGGTGGTTGAGAATATAGCCTGCTGAGGTGAGAGCCTGCTCACGTTTTAAAGCAACACAATTTCTGATCATAGCTGTGTTGCTAAGGGATCCCTTATATTTCTCCTCTTTCTTATTCTCTGTCAAATTTCAAAGACCAAAAAGAAAAAATGTTGTATTTTGTCTACGTGCTGCCTGTTCATGGTGGAGAGTTATGAAGACTTACAAAAGCAAGCAAAACTTTAAATGGAAAATATAGTTTATTTCCCGTGTTGAGATATTTCGTACATGTACTTATTAGTAGATACTGGCATTTTCCATCTTTTAGCCCTTCTCTTTAAACCAACAGACTTGGTGATTTCGCACCATGTTAAACGGAAATAATTCAGTGGCGTATTACTGCCTAAAATCACCTCCCGCACCTTGGTGCTCCTTGTGATTCTCTTTTTTCCCATGCTGATAGTGTGGCTGATCCAATGGAAAAATAACCGTGCAAGAGAACAACGCTTCACTTCATCAGCCAACTGTCTCAACCTTCGGTCAGACACCAAATGGCAAGGAAGAGCAGAATTGCCCCTTTCGCTGTCAGCTGTGTTCAACTGGCTTACATGCAGCTTGAAACAGCCTCTGAAGAAATACTAGGGATCCCAAACACCATATACTTGATTAACCATACAAATATCCTGAGGAAATAAGGAAAATTATCAACTCCATTTAGATAAGCATACAAGTACAATACAGGAGCCCCAAAAGTAGAGGGGGAGAGCAGCGGAGATTTCCCACGCTGAAGAACACAAACCACAGTTGGGACGTGGCTGCCCTCTGGTTGCCTCTAAGATTGTATAAACTGGGACATTACCGAGAGCATAATGTGATGAAAAAGTACTATTAAAATCATGTACTGTGTTAAAGGGGTTTATCCAACATCTCACACTTTTAAGAAACTGTATTAATAATTTACTGGAGCTTTAGTAGCCTTTTCAGTTGGAGCCCGCTAATGACAAGCTTGCTTTCTAATGTTTAGCGCCTGCTGCGTAAGTGGTACTTTTAACAAAATACATTTGTTGCAGGCTTTTTGACGTGGCTTCACACTGAGATAAACACAATTAACATGAGCTATTTAAAATTTCTTTCTCTTGTGCTTGTTTATTAATGGTCTTTTAAGATCTATTTTTGCTATTAATTTTAAGGAATGTGTAACCAATTTGATGGCGCAGTGCGGGTATGCGATTGAAGTGTTTTACTCCTGAGAAATCCTTTTGTCATCTCCTGTCTGTAGTAGCGCATTTCCTATTCCTAGGCTCAAGGATGACCATCCTGGTTCTTTTAACATGCTGTACAGTAAAATGCATTATAGCAGCAAGTGGAGGATGAGCCAAAGGAGTGCAGGCAGGCTAGCTTACATCGCATAAAAATTTCATTAGAAAGTATTTCCAGAGAATCCTATTTTGTGTAAAAGTCTTATCTTTTCTATATGTCACATCAAAATGGCTTTTAGTAAAATAGTCTTGCAAAGAATGGCTGCTGCGGGGGGGCGGGGGGTGAGCTGTACTGAATATTCATAGCATCTAGTACATCCGAGTATGCTGAGACCTTTTAGAATAAATATATTCTTTTTAGGTTAAGCTAGTTCAGAATATTGTTGCTAATCTTCTTTACATCCTGTCTTCCAGACATCCTGTGCAAGGCAAAATTTTAATTTATAAAAAAAAAAGAAAAGAAGAAAGAAATGCTGGCCTCGTTGAGGGCCCACACCACAATCTCCAAATCGTATTAAAAATCAGTGGAAGGAGTCTTGACTTTGGTGGGAACTTCTCAGCATGCTTTTGAAGGAGTAAAGGGAAGAATACGTGTCTCAAAAAGACAAATCTGTCTGCTGTAAGGTGCACTTTGTGCTCTTTTTTCCAGGTTTCCACCTCTCCTGACTGAAGCATCTCTCCTTACTTTCCTTGGTTTTATAGGAATCAGTCTGAAAGTACGGCCCTCCTGGCAGAAAGAAAGGAAGACTGCTCCTTGTGTCTTCCTTCTGTGCACCTGGGCAAGTGACAGCTGCAGTTGCTTTTAATTTTTAGATGGACGAGGCAATGGACTGATTTGATAATAGGCAGATCTTCACCTTAATAAATTAGCATCCAATGAAGCTGTCCAGTTTAGTAATTCAAGTATGGGAAATGCTATGTATTTTCTTATCATGGTCTTTCTACAAAACCATGCTCACCTAGCAAACTGTGCAGCAGGGCTTTTGGGACCTCGGAGGATTGGAAGCTGGAAGGTTTTTAGGAGAAAGCCCTGCATACAGTAGGGACTGCTGGGATGGTTGGAACTGTATAGGGTGCATCCATGGCACGTCAGTGCAGAGACCGTGTCTGCAGATGTCACAGCTTTCTGGCTGCTTCAGTGCTGGTGGCAGCGTCTCAAATCCTGCTCTCCAAAAGGAGGCTTTCAGGACACCATGGATTTCCTCATAAGTCAGGCCAAGCTATAGATAACGCCCACAAAGCAAGGCAAGTGACGGATAGTTCACTTAGCCTTGCTTTGGATATTACCTCCTGTGCCCTTTGCCATAACTGAACTTGCTGGCACTTGTTTTGGACTCTCCCAGTAGGACCTGCTGCTTAGGAAATGGGGGAGAGCACAGCATGATCTGAGTATTTCAATGGTAGAAGCCACTGACAATTGCTAGAATGAAAAAAAAGGCCCAAAGGAAAGGACATCCCACCTTCCTTCCATGCGTGGACACGTTAAGAGGGAAATCAGTTTGTTTTCACACAATTTCATTTGTTGCACAACAGTTTTTCACAACTGGGGCTCTGTGCAGTGTCTTAATCTGAGTCATGACTGTGGAGTGCTCATGGCTATGAAAATACATGCAGCTAAAGCTAATCCCTTAGTCTGAACCCTGACATTATTTTGAGGCATCTCTACTACTCTCTATGCTTTCATCTAGCTTTTTGAAAGTGAAAAAGACCTCGCTGAGACATCTCATCTACTGGATATTGTCATTAGGTGGTTAACTTTAGTGACTCGATTTTGGAGGGTCTATGATAAAGTATAGCACCTGGAGGCACTTATCCTAGTAACTTTAAATATGTGCTGTTCTTTTGCTTTCTATAATATGTTGTTGTGATGATGCCAGTAGAACTGTAGCCTTTGTCAAGGCACTGAGCCTTGTATTGTTTGGGGAGCATTCAGATTTCACCAGAAAGGTCCTTTTAAAAATGATTTGGAAAAAAAAAATAAATGTTTTGGAGTGTTACAGAACTGATTTCTTGAAGAGACCTGGATTTGCTGTAGACAAGCTACTGAAGTCCTACTTCCATTTGAACTCACATGCCTGGGATGTCTGTTTAAATATCCATGGCTTTGAAGGTTCACCAAGTCTGTAATAAGCACAGGGGAAAATAAATACATTATGCAAAGGGTGATTAGTTTTATCACATAGTCTTCTACAGGGCAGCTGTTTATTTTCAGCGTTCATTTTCTTGGATCAGTCAGGTAGACAGCTGTTCTTTTAGGGCATTTTTGTTAATTTAACTGACTTATTTGAATTGCAAATGTACCACCAAATTCACTTCTCAAAATTCAGCCTCCACCTCATAATTATATCATCAAAAATATCTTTAGATCACTAATTCAAAAATATCTACTTGTCAGATGTATTTCAAACAAATGCAAAGCATACACACTGTAAATCACCCAATACATCAGTGTCTGTATGAAACTGAACCTAAAATGTCCAGGTCTGACAGGTGTCTCAAATAAAAAATATAATGTCCATTGTGCACATTCCTACTAAGCAGTCTTACTGCTTATGTGACTTCATAAACACCTGTTGATATCAATAGGCTCTTGCAAAGATAGAAATATGAGAAGTTGGAAGCCTGTAATATTTTTTTTCATTTTTTAAATTGCTTTGAATTTTTGCCCAGTTCCAGAGGACTTGAGGAGAGCTGTAGGACAGGGGAAGGAAGGGAGTACTGCAGACTGGGCTGATGCTCATCACACCATACAGGAACCAGGCTTTTTATGTTCTGGAAGCTGTCAGGAGCAATTGCAGTGTAGAAGAGCTGTCTTTCCAGCGTGCTCATCCAGTCCTCGGTCTTGTGATAACCTTATTGAAGTCAATACGTAACTCTTTTAATACGCATTTTGTATTCAGGCTATCAGGCTTGTGCTATAAATACTTGCGTCCCTTTAAATTCATGTGAAAACATAGATCTCAGCTACTGTAGTTTTATGAAGGCATTACTGGAATTTTGCTTTTATATGAATTCTTCATATTGTGAAATGATCGGCTACTGAAATTGTAACATTATCACTCCAGTAGATGAATCTTACTCGGTGAACGTAGGCAGTTATACTGAAGTTGTCATCAGGTATTTATTGGCTCACATATTTTGACTATTGTGGACCAAACTATACTGTACTAACACTGTACTTGTGAAATATTTTCATTTCCCTATAAGCCAGAATTTGTCCCATTATGAATTTATTACTGAGACTAGTTTATGTTCTGAAGTAACTCCAGCTGGAGTGTCCATTCCCAACTGAGCCCCTTTTGGAATGCATAGTTTAGGATGAGGATATTGCTGTTCTTACCTTTGGTTCTGCACAGCTCCTGAAAAGGTTAACCAGAATTCTGCTCACTGTGCTTCATGACGTACAATAGTTGTCCTTTCTCCTGATCAGGGAAGTTATCGCAGTGCAGCAACCACACAGGTTCCTTTCTAAAGGAAAAGGGCAGCTGGAGATCAAGGGCAGCCTGGCATGATTAACAGACCAGAAACTTTGTGTATCTCCACTGGGTGTTTTTTTGCCAGGCCTTAAAGTTGCTCTTGGGCAACTTGGAGAATATTCTTTGGCAGGGTAATGCTAGGAGAGGGTACAAGGCTTTGCGTATTTTCTCCTCTCTGCTCCTGTGCCCACAGCAGTACGTTGATTTTCAGCATCTCAGGTGTGAACCACGGAGTATTCCCAAATCTCAGTCATTGGAAGCGTGAACACGTTTTCTTTGTTTTCAACTGTTAAGTCAAGAGATGAACGTCGTTCTTGTTCTTATGGAAAATGCTACCTTGCTTTCATGTTCCAGTGACATTGTTTTGAAGGGTAAGATCTTCAGTTTGGGTAGGCTTCTTGATGGTGAATACAGCCATACCACATACAACACTAAGAACACGAGCAGGAGAGAAGCAGCCGATCGTGAGCAGTGGTGGTGGGTGCTCTTGGCGATCTTCTGGTCATGCCCAAAACGTCCCTCAGCAGCAGTGGAAAGAGTTTGTTCCTGAGTTCTTTTTCTCTCGTTCAGAGTTCTTACTGGTATATAAAGCTTTTAGTACCATTAGAATTTTGGAAGTTCGCAAGAAAAGCAGTTAGGTCTGAAAAAGCCAAGTAGAAGAACTGATGCTAAAAATGGAAAAGGAATAAGCTTTTAATATGTGAGGCCAATGGTGTTTCATATCTTAAATAATTAATAAGCCTTGTGTATTTATTTGTTAGGGTGGAAAGTTCTGACGAAGTACCAAAGAGTTCACGTGGATACTTACCATTACTGAGACAGGTTACAGTCCTGGTGGTTTAATTTTTAAATACTTGACATGTCGAAGCAAAGTTAAGTGAAGATATTATTGTGATGTAAGTACAAATGATGTTCCACTAAATCATTAGAATGTGGGACCCACAGTTAATTGTAGGATCATGAATGCTGTGTGTAGTTAATTAATATGCTAATTAGCTAGTTTAAAGATAAAAGGTTTATTAAAAGAATGCACTAAAGAGCTTGTATTTTTCTCTTTTGCTGTGCAAACACAGCTCTCTGCAATAACTTAATGAGGAAATTTCAAAGGAACAAAGCTAACAAATGAATTAGAAGCTTAACTAAGTAATTACATGGTATTGCTGAGACCTTTTGGGTAGGGACTGGCATGACTATGTGTTTAGGTTGTCATAACAGCAAATAACAGAGTGAGTGGGATAACTAATTAATAAAATCCATTTGTTTGTTGGAAATGTACTTTTCAGAAGGACCCTAAGCAAAGTTTGAGTTAAATGGTGATTATTGATAGCTATTTATTTGTTGATAGTAATAAGAATGAAAATATTTCTTAGGTAGGAGGATGCAAGCACTTTGAAGGGAAGAGAGCACAAATAGAAAGAGAAGAGGGTAGCATTTTTACTGCAGTAATGAGAGCCATGAAGCAGGCTTTCAGCCAGCCTTTAATATGTTAGCAGAAAAAGGATTGGTGTTCAAAAACCAAAACCTGTGTTTGTTCAAGAATAAGCATCCTGAATTTAGAGACTGCTCCGAGGGCTACAGAGACTGGTTTTGATCTAGGCTGGAAAATCAATAGAAAAATCTTAATAGTGTGGCACTGAGAGAGGAAAGATCCTTAAGCACAATGACAGCATGCCTTAAACTGAGTCTGAAGACCTGTTATGGGCTAAAATAGGGTGCAGAAGATTTCAGAACAAATTAAGGAAGGTCTTTCAAGAGAGAGGATGCAAGAGTGTAACAAATAAAGAATTTGTTGGTTAGAAAAGTGCCTTCAGAGCTTTAACTGCTTTATTAGTGGTACATTTCTTGTCTGCAAACGCCTTTCCCCAGCTGGAGAAAGCCAGTGTTTGGAGTTTTCATTTCTGTCAGGAAGCCGTGCATATTTAGGCTTGTCAAAAATTATGACACTCTCCAAGCTAGAGAATGCAATTTGAACCACTCTGTACAGTCTCGGCTGACATCCATGCTTGATAGAAAACAAAGAGTATCTCCTAATCACTAGTTTGTTACTAATGGGCTTGTTACTAATAAAAAAAAGCACTGTTATAGCTAATTTCAAAAGATACAAGCATGTGACAAATCTTCTGTTTGCTTTCTTGTTTATTTAAACAGTTCAACAAAAAATAATCTAGCAGCTGCTAAATGGAAACTAGAGAGTTGACTTCCAGAAACAGTAAATAGCACTCTGAGAATGAATAAAGTCAGGTATTCTGTTGTAGAATTTGTAATACGAGGAGATTATTTTTTTAATATTACAGTAACGCATCTGGGACCTTTGATTCAAATTTAAGCCTTACTACTACTGGGATGCAGAAGGAGTGATCCATTCATAGCATCTAAATGTTGATAATTTAAGCTGCATTTGCATTAACAGGGAGCACTTAAATAATCTGGACATCACACCTCTCCTCCAAAAGGGAAACAAAGTCTCCTTGCTCTTAGCAATTTCACTGAGAGCAGGGATGCGTCTCTAAAAGGTGGAATTTTTTCAAGAGTTTGAGTGGTTTAGAGTTGTGGGTCCCACTGATATTCTGTCTCTGAATGCTGATGCGATTCTGTCCTCTGAATATTTGGTCATTTCGAACCAGGGCAAAAGTCTAACTGTGCTAAAGTCGACATCTGAACTTCTCTTAACCTCAAGTGGATTAGGACGTCACTCTCACCACTGAGCACGCTCTAACATAGTGCGCAGCGTGATGCAGTTTTCTGGTGAGTCTTTTAGTATATTCATTCCAGTCAGAAAATGCCTAAGATGCAATGTATTTTTTTCTCTCTTTTGCCAAGGAAACAAGGGTTATGCCTTGCATCTATCTGTTTTTCCTGGGTAACTTTGGAAACTATTTTGAAATGCATTTCACAAAGAGCTAGAGGGCTCAAAGACAGCGAGCTCCTGCAGACTGACAGTCCTCAAGGTAGCTCTCGACAGGCAAGGGTTCAGTGGCTGAGCCCCCATCAGCAGCTTTTACGTGTGCTCCCATTGAGGCTGTAGCGCGAGTACGCTCTTTATTAGACACCAACTATTGCACACAGGAGAGAAACGTGATCAGTGTTTTCACCTGGAAAATTTTAACTTCAGCCCTGAACTTCTTGGATGCCAAAGCATCCATGCAGAAGGAAAAATCAGACTCTGAAGCAGACTTCATCAGTTCTGCTGTTCACTTGAGATGTTTTGCATGCCAGATACTATGGTCACACACTTGGGTCAATTTTTTTTTATATGTATGTAATACTGTGAGTTTTAGCTGGCTTTGTATCTCTATAGGTGGCTGATTATAGTACTGTCAGAAAGGAAATAAAGGGGATTCACAGAAGTGGAACAGACTCTGAAGCTTATGAGTGAATATCTTTAATGAAACACATCCACTTAAAAAGCAGCATTACATAAAATAGTCTAGGTTACAAATCTCTTTAGCTTTGAATAAGCTCAGATCTTTGCTACAGAACTGAGTTAGTATGGCCCAGATGTGGTATAAGATAGAAAACAGCCTGGGGGAGAAGATTTCTTCTTTACTGAAGATTCATATTCTACATGGCATTGTATCTCTCTCCTGGATTTCTTTTTCCTAAATTGTAGTTTTCTTTGTCACTCAGTGTTATCCATATGAAGTAGGTGTGGTTTTAGGCTTTGGTTTATTGTTATGAAAAATGAAGCTCTCGTTAAACTTTGGCATTTTTATGTCACCCACAGAGTGTCTCAGACTTGGTGTTTGTATCTAAATCACTAGGTTTTAAAATACGTCTTCTGTATGATTTCAGCTATACCTGTGAATGACTGACATGTCTTAAGTGAAAGATCTCTTGTTGCTGGTAGTGGTTAGAGCCAGAGCTGTCTTTTTTGAGTTATTTTATTTTACGAGCTTTTAATCATACCCCAAGGACACGTCAAGCTCTCGTGTAGTCTTTCTCTCAAGTATATTCTTGCAAAAACGCATACAGTGGAGGAGATGCTGTCATTTCTTCTCTTGTTCCATTCCAAGCACATACCCACCATGGTAGGGCAAACTTATAAGAAATGTAATATCACAGTAAATTGCAATTTGATGAGGTGTGGCCCTCTTTGAAATGCTGAAAAATTTGGCGGTTGTAAAAAACCAGCCAGCGCAGTAAAGAGCACGCTGGCACTAAATCAGCTAACGCTGTTCTTCTCTAGATAAATACCGAGTTTGTTAGTCAGACAGAGTTCTTTCCCCTCTCTTAAAGTTACCTTTATAACATTTCTGTGAATGTGAATTAATTTGCAGACCATTGTGAGACTTGTTTCACTGTATACTTCAGCATTTTATTCTTTATTTTCTTTGCCTGAAGCATCAATTAGTGTTTTTATGGTTAAGCTATTCAGCATTTTTCGTATTTTTCCATTATTGTTCTCATGGATCCCAACCAGAGTGTGCTTGTATCTCACCTACAGCATGAAATCTGAATGTTCCAAGGGTTCATATATTTCCAGAGGGGGCCTTAGAGCCATTGTGTCCTGCTTTTACTGCTCAGGATAAGATATTGTCCTTTTTTGTTTCTGGCAGGCTTTGCTATGAAACTATAATGATGGCTATTGTGGTTGTTGTTATTTTTGTATTTGTTATTTTTATAGCTCCATAGGCAAATAAATACCTTTTAAAAATTAGGCAGGGACTTGATATCTGGGTCTCATTTAGAATACCAGGCTCTAAAATTGCCTCCTGTGAAACTTTAGTAATGTCTTTGAATGGCCATGTATTGAATGACTGACTTAAATGTTTCTTTGTGCTAAAAGGAGCAGCGCTGCTTGGGGAGCTTGCAGTTTGCAAGACATTTTTGAAATGTACACAGAGAAGCCCAGTCGTTGTATTTAAAATTATTTATTGATGAAGAAGTGAGTGAGGGAGTCATATTTGGACCAAGAATTGTTTTCAGGAAGAAATAGCCTGCTTTCCCCTCAAGCTCATTTCTGCATTTCAAGAGAAAAAAAAAGTCTTATAAACCTTTGAAAATTTCTCAGGCTGAATTGCCAGTGTCGAGCATCAGTTGCTCCCAGTCTGCAGTACATTGGGAATGCACAAGTATGTCATTATCTGTAAGTTCAGACTTTCTTTTGAAGCTGACAGTGTAGGCTGCCCCTGCTTTGGTTCAGGCTCTACATAAGTTAAAATTCATTCCCAGTACTCAGGTCAGCCTTCATCTAGTACCCGTATCATCTGCCTTTGCACCTAACAAAGCAGGAACGTCTGTCTCTTTTCTGTTATCGAGCAGGCTGAGGGAAGGTGGACATACCTGGGCAGTGGAAAAGATCTCGATAACCCAGCAGTAACTGGAAGCACTGGGGATCATGGTGCAGACGCTCAGATGAGCAACTGTGCTCAGATTTGCTTGAGTGCAAAGGTCATTAACCACGCTTCCTCAGCTGTGCTTGGGCTGCACTGGCTCTAGCACATCTTCTTTTGTGCGTCTGTGCTGCGATCTCCTGGCTTCTGATTTCTAGGAGGACATAAGGGGGCTGATGGGTATGATGCAGGGAGATCTAATCTTGTACTTGCAGGCTTTGTTGGCACAGCCTCTATGCCATGCAAAGAAACTGCCTCTGCTTTCCATCCCTAGCAGCTTTGCTGCTGCCACATACCTGTTCTTGTGCCTTAGCTAATCAGTTCTTGAAAGGAAACTATAGACCAGATAATCTGACTGTGGACTAAAGCTTTGCTATTGCTTGCGGTGACATGGATTAGCTCGTGAGTCGAATTTGGAAATAAAAATACTAATTTGGGAAAGATTTTAAGGTTTCTTCAACACTGGGCACGCTAGAGGCTTGAACTTAGGTTTCCCACTTCTATCTTATCTTCATTTTGACCAGAAATTCTTCATCCTAAGAAATGCTACCAATGCAATGTCCAGAGGAACACTTCCACAAATTCATTCTCCAGAAAAGAAAGTTTAATAAAAAATACTGCCTCCTATTCTTGTCATAAACATCAATTTAGTCTTAAAAGCCCCCATAGCATCCTACGGCCCTCAATTAACAAACAATAAAAAATAAATTCACTACTCATCCAAGCTATCATTATCAAGGGAGCTTTTGTAAATATATGGTCTTACAGCAGTTCCAAATGCCACCTTCTACGTCGGATTTAGATATATTTGCTGCATTAAATAACAGCAATATATGTGATTGAACACACTGATAACAGGTTGCCTATTGCAAAACGTCTATTGAATTCCAGTGGCCTAGTGTGAGTGAGGTCATGGTACGTAAATTTGATTGTATTCTCAAATTAAATTTACATATTCTTGCTGTACAATAAGTGAACTAAGAAACTGAAATACAGCATCCTCCCGATACGGCTTTGAGAACTTAGGAAATTTCAGCTCTGTTAGTCAGACTAGTCGCTTGTAGATGTTCCTGCTGCTCCATGGAAATGATTGTATTAATGCCACTTGCTATCTATAAGGATCTGGGCCTATAGTCTTTTAAAATACAAAATACAGAAAAAACTTTAGAGAGGTTCACTGATGTATCTGGGATGTTTTTGTACTGTATGTCTGAATAAAAACTAATGCAAGAATGTCGTATTTTCAGAGATAAGCAAGTTGCTCATACACTGAGTTGTTTCATTTTGTTGGTTATTTGGTTGCTGCTTGCCCAACGCTACAACATATAACCTCTGACTCTCTAAAAAATTGCTTTTATGGTTTTCTTTTCTGAAAGTATTTATGTTCATAGACCTTGCCAACCTCGAGAGAAATGAAATCTCTCTCGCTATCTTTTGTCTCAAAGGTTGGATTGTTTAGCATTATATCTTAGTTGCATTTGAGCCACGTTGCTGTATAATGGTTGTACTCTGTCAAGTATTTGTGGGGCAAAGAGCGCATCGTAGCAGTGCAAGAAAACAATACTCTCAGTGTTGTACAGCAATGGGAAGGTTTGTAGGTGTTGCAGAAGGAGAGCTTTCTTGGACTTAAGGCTTAATCAAGTAAATTCTGACTTGCTATTACTGATCAGCGCACTAGTCCTCTAGATGAGAGCTACTTGCATCAGCACTTCTTAGCAATTATGCTTTCCTCACTGAAATCTAATGGTAATAATTTTATTTGTAACATGATTTGACTAACCGATTGTATACCTGTTGAAATCAGATATGAAGAGATATGGTAAAAGCTGCCTAAAATGTGATGCATGAGCTCACTCTGTTAGTAAAATTAAATTATTAATGGCTTAATTTCTTTTTTTTTCCACAGGATTTGAGGTTCCAATTAAAACTGTGTTTGGGCCATTGCTTTGCCTGCCAGTACTTAATCTTTTCCGAAAGCCTCATCACTTATCTAAAACAAAAGAAGAACGAGGTAAGCAGAGAAAGTAATGAAATGCAGCGTAGCACATCTGTCAAAGGAACAGAAAGTAGCTTTTAAAAAAAAAATCCGGGATCAATGACATTAAAAAATTATTTGTTGAGCACTAAATGTGTTCACGTTAGGCATGTTAATTCGAAGGGATCTGTAACTACCACTATGTTCTTGCATACACTGAAGGTTTGGTTGTTTGTGTTTAGGAGATTTACTGTTGATGTAGCCACGGGGTACTGATGACTGATAGGAAAAGGAGCTCTGGAATTGCTAACTGCACCTCTCTGTACTGTGGAGTCCTTTGGAAGATTGTTTGTTTGACATCTTGATGCTGAACTTATGAATATAATTAACATTTCTTAAGTTACTTAAAATTCTGGTTTGGGTCAGTCTAGATTTATGTTCTCCAAATAGGCACAATGCAAAATTGGGTACTGTATTAAATGACTTACCCGTTTCAGCACTTAGAGCTATAGTGTCCTTTGTTGTTGGTAATAGCTCTTTCTCAAATACCTGAAATTTACTTCTGCTGTGTCACTTAGGATTGCCTTTATATACAACAAGGCAGGCATAACTAGAGATGACAGGGAAGAGTAGTACAGTGATTTAGCCTTGATGGGATAAGGACGTAAGGGATATATGGTCTGAAAAATACCAACCTTTTTTGGGTCTGAAAAGTACAGTCTTCAGTGGCAACCTCTGTAGTCACTGCTGACATTCGCCAAGGACAATAATGAGATCTCGGTTCTTATTTTTGCCATTTTTCTGCGTTCTCAGATTTCTGCCAAGAGTCAGATTCAAGCTAATATTAGTTGGTACATACCAGGCTCAGTGGCTCCTGGGTATCCTTTCACTTCAACCCCTTTAGAAGAAAACTAGCAGGCTAGAATGCTTGTCGGCTCCTCACCTTTATCACGAGCCCCTCTTAAGAATACTATTTATACTTTTGCTTTTCTGACTGTATAAAGGGTACTGTTAAGTAGCTGAGAAAAAATGTTGAACGTGACATTGTCAGACCATGGATAGCCATAGGCAACACAGAAAATAGCTGTGGGTAGTTTTCAGCAGTAAGTGAAACCGGGTTCAGTAGGTCTGTTTTTAAAGAACACGTGTTGCTGAGAGAGAGTTGTGTCTCCAGATCCAGAGTTGATAATGTACATAACTGACTGTTACAAGCATTCCCAAAATATTATCTATAATTGCTGTCAGAAACTACGTATGTAGCTTGTTGGATATGCTATGTAAATTTCTGAGGCTTGCCAAATAACTCCATGGTTTTTGAATCTCGTCTTGCTGGACCTGTGTCCTGCAGCTCAGTTGCCTTCTATATTGCCCATCTAGGGCACCATTTCTGCTAAAAGCTGAGGACATTCACAAGAAACCATTCTGACGTGTGACCTTACAGAATTTGACTGAATAATCCATTGTACAGATCTCATTGTAGTGGTTTCTGAGAGTGCAAAAGATAATGAAACAAAAAAAGTTGTATAATTTAATAAAATCTACTTCCTACCATTGCTTATGGAAGCAAGATGAGGTGCTTATGTGGAATTGGTTACCAGAAGGGTTCATCTTCAAAAAAAATTAATTAAACTTTAAATTAACTACTCTTAATAGAATGTGAAAAAAAGCACACTTGATTTGTCTGTAGCTCCTCAACTTTCTTTCAGTGCCTTATAATTGCATTTCAAAGCTATTCTTTCAATAGATAAGTATCTCAAATCTAATTCTCTAAAGTTTCTCTGATATTTTCTTGTGTAAAAAATTAACTTTTCCACCTTCAAAACCTTCCTGCTTCTTCCAAGCCCTGTTAGTGAGGTATGTTAACAACTTAAAACAGATAATCCTAGAAATTATTATCTTCTTATACGCATAATTGTCTTATCATGATGGGTGTGGATAACGTTAAAAAAACCAACCCTTACACTGAATTGGTGCCTAAAATGAGTGATGTGCTAACTATGTATTCAGTGTAATTGGGACCCCTATTGATACTGAAAATGGTCAAAGTTTTATTGTGGTTTCTTATAAAAAGAAGGCTTATATGAATACAATAATGTGTATGTATCAGTGGGGTATCTGTGTTTGCATCCCCCAATAATTTTTAACCTGTTGACTGACATCAGGATTTTTATTAGCCCAGTGACTGGCGTTAACAGGAAGATAGAGTTTTGTAAGAAAAATATGTTCCAAACACACATGATTTTGCAGGAAAAAAAAAAAAGAAAAAGATTTTTAAAATCCCCTGACTGAGCGGAGGCCACTCTGTAAGCTTCTCTAAAAGGTTCTACGACAGAAAAAGACCTAATCAAAGTGCCAAGTTTGGAGAGCTGTTTCATTCAGAACCTGCACCTCTTAAACATGGAGGATCCACAAAGAAGATTTGTGAATGCAGGGGATTGTCTCAGCGTTGTGCTCAGGAGGTCAGACTGCCTTCCTCCTTGTGTGCTCTGAACATCTCCCACTTCCTCATGGTACATAGCTCCTGTTTCTTTGTCAGATGCTGATATTTGATGTCAAGGGGCTCGGTCTTGCAGCAGTAGGAACACTTACTTTCAGGTTATAGCTTTGTGTTTAAAACCAAAGCCCATTATCGTGCGTGTGGTTGGCAGGCATTGTGCTGTTTGGTTTATTATATTTTCAGTTTCAACTGTAAACACAGAAAAGCATCCATTTTGCTCATGGGATAGCCTGTTGTTCTTACTGAGCAGTAACAAACCTTATGCTATGGGTGAAAGAGTTTGATTTATCTGTGTCATTAAGTATACTAGATATGTGATTAGATATCAGTCTCGTAAACCATGTCTCATGTTGGTACTTTATAAATTTCTGTTAGCTTGAACAATCTGGGAAGGGTTCTGCAGTGAAGTCCTTAAGCTGATGCAATATATGTCAACAAATGGCTCCTGGCCATTGCCAAGTCTTGAGATTATTACAGGCCTTCAAGATGAAATGTGGTTTCCTGGGCAATTTGTATAATGCATCTTTAAGGTATTCATATTTTCAAGATGCATTTGGATTTACAAGCTATAAAAGATAAAGCATGCTTTGCAATTTCTATTTTAGATGTAGTACCATTTAAAATGCTTAGGGCTTCTCCTCCATACAGTGGATGGTTCGCTGAGGATCCTAAACATTCATTTCTACTGCTTCTCATATCAGAGATTCTCTATTAATATCGTCATAGTGAAATAGGAGGCTGACTGCTGGGAATCTCCAGGCAATCAATGAAAAATACTTTGCAACAATACTGTCTTTTTCACTTTCATTAAAGGTTGTGAAAGCAGTCTACAAACATTAATAACGTATTACAGTAAGTTCCTGAAGCTACATCTCTGTGAGCATTCAGTCCTGGAAACTTTTAACTGAGAAAAAAATGGGTAACAGCTATGCTATGACAGTGGAAACTAGACTGTCCTTTGCTGGGCTCCGTTTTTTGTGGACCCTCTTGGACATTCATAGGGTTTTGTTTCACAAAATGCTCACAGGTTGCAGCTTCTGAGCTCTGGAGTCTACTTTTTGAGGCTAAGTTTTGATTCTTCAATCAGGGCTCTGGTTCGTCTGGAGTTTTTTATTACCTTGATCTAAATTTTGAACGAATCTGAGGAAACAAAGACACTAACTGCAGAGGAAATAAAGGTTCATTGACTCTCCTGAGAGTAAAATTGTATTTCTAATAGCAGTATTCACCTTGCCTAGGTGTAGAGACTTTTTTAGTCAGAATGATTGTGTTCAGCATACAGTCTGTTTTACACTGTTGAAAGGCTAGACCCAACAGCTGTGAGTTACGGATAAGGAGGAATAGCCAGCTATTCAAAGTGCAAACAGAAAAGCCTCAGCTCTGTCTGACAGGCTTTTTCTTTCTTTTTTTTCCTTCTCCTTTCTCCCCCATAATTCTATAAAGTGTTTGTTTAAATTTTACAGTGTCTTCTGCATATTAATGTAAAACTTCTATTCTCTATTTACTACTCCTAGCAAAGATGACTTAATGTAGGGTAGGAACTACTGAATTATCCATTGTCACAAAATGCCTGGCAAATTATTGTGCTTGTGTCTCATTAACCTGTCTCACTGGAATGTCATTCCAACTTTCAGAGGCTAAAATGCATTAGCAATGTATTTCATAGTGATTCCAATAAACATTTACAGAGTCGGTGTAAGTTACAGAGATGGCGAAGTGGACAATAGTACACTTTATTCCTTGTTCCTTTGTGCAAGAAAAATTCTGTTTGATATCAATAGAAATCCATGATGCAAAGGTGACGTGTTACACGTTGTGCGCTACTGTAAATCACATGCACATATACCCTGAATCATCATCTCACACGTGCCCTTTGTTTCTACTTATAGTATCAAACCACTGTTTTTAAAGATAGAATTAAAGCGTTTATTAGGGATAACTTGAATTATCAAGCAATAAAATGTGACTACTTTAATTATGTACATAAAGTAAAAAACAGGACTTGCAGTAGAATTCCAGCAATGCCATTTCTCAGCAATATAGCATGGAGGCAGTTTCTTGCAATAGTTGAGAGTTCTGTCCTTTAAGATAAATGTATTCTTATGCAATTCAAATTATTTTACAACCTTTAAAGTCTCGTTTTACAAATCACTGATGTATTAACTTAGCTTAATCATCTGTCTGAGTTTAGTCTAGCAAAAACACATATGTGGTAGAGTTGTTTCTTCTTCCAACATATTCTATAAACCAGTGAATCAGTAACAGGAAAGATAAAATGAATAATTCAAAAGATCAATGCTGATTGAAGACCAGAAGTACTTCCAGTATTAATATATTTTGGGGTTTGTGCCTGTAGGCAATAATTTTACAGATAAAACATATTTTGGAGTAAATAAAGCTGATCACTGTATGATATATCTATAAATTTAGTAGTATGTGCTTTTACTAGCATTAGAAGGATTGTGTGAGCACATTCTGTGATGTATTTTGCTAGCATCAAAAAGGCAATAAATGATTAAATATATATATCTTCTGCCTGACACATTTCACATATACTTCCACAAAAGTGGTCATATCCTGTTCTTTTTATCTTTTGACGGTTAATGCTTCCCAGCACAAGGGAGGGCGATGGCGCCAAACAGCAGTTGCCAGACTATTTGAACGCTTGTCGTGGTTTAGGCCCAGTGTGTAACTGAGCACCACGATGCCCCAAAAAGGGGCTAGTCAAAATAAGGACTGGGAGGGCTTCTCACCACTTAAACAGGTCACAGGCAGAAGACAGACTCATCATAAGGAATAAAAACAAAACAATTTTAATTCGTTACCAACATCAGAGCAGAAACAGTAGGAGATAAAACCAGATCTTAAAGTCAAACCTCCTTCCCCCCAGCCCTCCCTTCTTCCTGCACTCAGCTTTGTTCCCAGTTTCTTCACCTCCTCCCACCCCGTACCCTGAGAACGGTGGGGGTGGGACTGGGGGTTGCAGTTGGTTTGTGCCATGTCATCCTTCAGGGGTAGGAAAACTCCTCCCAGTCTCTCGCTGCTTCCACGTGGCCCCCTTTCCACAGGAGAAAAAGTCCTCAAAAGTCCACTCTGGGTCTGCCCACAGCTGCAGTTTCCCTCACACACAAAACTGCTTCAGCCCAAGTCCACAAAGCTCCAATCTGGGTCTCCCCACGGTCACAGCTCCCTCACACGCGAACTGCTCCAGCACACACTGCCCGGAGTCACGGCTTCTTCAGGGGCAGGCACCGGTCCAGGGGGCACGGGCCCTGCCCCACCACTGAGCTCTACGGGCTGCAGGCAGTCGACCTGGATCTCGCCACGGGTTGCAAAAGGGGAACCTGGGCTCTGCCTCCTCCTCCTCCCTCCCCTTTCTTTCCTTCAGCTGACCTTGGTGTTCTTCAAAGTTGTTCTCCACAGGCCCCACTCCTTTCTCTGCTGCAGGTCTCTTCTGATGGTTCTGAAGAGTTCCCGGCTCTCTCTCTCTTTCGGGATAGAGCTGTAGCAGGGCTTAAGCTTAAGTTGGGGTCGGGGCGGGATGTGTCTGAGCCTCGCTACGTTTGTGATTGGGGCAGTGGGACAGAGAAGTTCACTCAGTTCCTCGATAGTGTGTGATCACTAAAAGACTACTGTCCCGAGTTCAACTTTACTCAAGACTACACGTAACAGTGCCTTTTACTGATAATTTGGTTTTGTTAACAGCCAAGAAAAAAATAATGACATCAGGATTAATATTCTGAGCAACTCTTGCTGATTGCAGCAACCTCCACTGCAACTCTTCTTCCCTCTGTTCCCAGAAAAATTATTTGGAGATTTTCTTGGATCTTAATTGTCACGTAGCTTTCAGGTAGCTTAGTAAAGTTGTGTTTCCAGAGATTTAGATAAGACTCAAAGTAGACTGATCTCATCCTGGTAGGCATTCTTCCAAATCTTAAAAATACAATTGCAGTAATTTTAAAGATAATTTCTCATCTTTTTAGCTCAAGTAGCTCAGTATTTGAAAGAAAAGAATAGGTGCTGCAGGTCAGGACTTGCATAGGTGGGAAAATATCAACAGTGGTAACATAGCACTGTCTCGGTGGTACCATCCGTTGTCGTACACGTTAAATTCAGATGAAAAATTAAAAATATAAGAAGGTGCCAAATGTGGAAAAAACCTATATGAAAACAAACCAAAACAGCATGTGTAAGATCTTAATTTAATTACTGCAGATTTATTTTGATTTGTATCTGAAACACAGCAGGCAGAAGAGAGAGAAATTGTATTTGCTGGAAGAAAAATAGATCATTCCAATGCACAATATTTTCCATTAAGCTCTCTGTATTTTCTGTTACTTCATTTGAGGAGACTTTACATTTTATTTTCAACATAAAAATCGTATCAAGATAAGTACAATTTATCAAAACGTGTTTAGCAGGTTAGCTTATTCCTTATATTGTCATCAATTCGGGGAAGTCTAGATTTGTCAGGAGATTACTCTCCCTGACTTCTTCAGAAACCCCCTTGAAGAAATTTATCTCACATCCCCATAGTCAAGAAGACTCTTAACTGCATAGGTGCAGACTCATTACGGCCGCCTAGCTCTTAGTTTCCATCAGTGGAATGGATAAAATTTGCAGTTTCTGCCCAACATTTGTCCCGTGGATCTCAGCACAAGTGCAGGCAGGATGTATAAGTAGGAATGGAGAATTTCAAACTTATCTCAGTGCCTTTTACCAGAGTTCAGGCAGCAGCACCCAGCCATCAGCACGCTGGACACTCAGCCATACCTTTGCTCAGTGCTGTGCCATTCCCAAATTAGCCTTAGGCAGGATGTGGTTGCTTTACTTGGAGCCCTTCAAGATTCTTTTCCAGAAAGCTGATGGCAGAACTACCAGGAGCCATCAACTGTTAGAGAGCAGTGAACTTCTGGAAGAAAAGTTACTCGCCAGTAAAAGCTGTTTTGAGTTCTTACATATACCTTCCCATCTCGCCTGCCTCTTTCACCTCTCAGTCTGTTTAAAATACAATTACACGTTCACTGTCCAGGGGTGAGGACAGGAATAACTCTAAGTGTTGGTGTAGGAGGCCATATGTGTCTGTCCTCTTAGAAAGTGTGGTGCAAAGAACCACTTCATAGCAAAGAGCACATTCTGGATAAGCAGCTATACTTTTATGATACATCAGGTATATAGCAAGCTGTACAACATTGCACTGAAGTAGGAGCATTCACGCTCATATATAAACAGCTATACCCAATAATATTGCATGGACATTTTAACAGCTATTTGGAAATGGAAATACAGACAGAGTTCAGGGGAAAAGATTGAATTATAATTCAATGATCCCATATTTATAAATTTTCTAGTATCTATAACACCGTAAAATAGAATTTATTTGCTTTAATAATTCATGGAAGGTTCACAGTAGGTAATTTATTAATAATATAGTGTTATCAATATGGATTTTGCCCAATTCCTATTTCTATTCTGTTGAGCCTACTGGTCTATTTTATTGCAGCAGCAAGAAGCTCAGTTTGAAACAGCAGTGAAAGGAAGCCTATTACCTTGTTTTCAAAATAAAATATGGAGATATCTGTGGAATATGAAGCTTCAGTTTGAGGTCGGGAATAACTGCAAACATAGAATTAAGCATAAGCTTCTATTTAGATGGATGCTAAAGGTCACTGCGCAGAAAAATATTTGAAGTATGCATGCACTTAGATTTGAGTCATCTCACTAAAATCAATGGAATGACTTTTGTACTTATTGGTGTAATTATCCTATTAAGACCCTTACTTAAGTGTTCTGCTGGTTCAGAGCCGAAACATTCAAGCACTCTGGAGAGGCAAAACCTATCACATCAGAAATATACCGTTTGCAGTCTGTTTACCAGATTCTTTAATATTCCATCATTAACTTCAGCTGTTTCTTGCTTTTTTAATATATAAATTAGCATAGTCCCTACAAGAAGCGTGTAGGTATTGGTTTGCAAGTGGTGCTTTTGTAACAGGAACAACTGGTAGGGTAAGCCTAATTATTTATCTGTGTTCAGATTTGTTTTCTTGTTTTCACCACATAGGTTCCTAAAGCTGCAATGCTCTGACATTGCATCTGAAACAATTTGTTTTAGAGCAACAAATCTTGATCTTTTCAGGATAAAAGCCAATATCTGGTTAGTGATATTGCTAAAGAGGCTAGGACTGGAGTTCTTAAGAAAGCAGATCTGTTCGTTCCCCTGAGAAGATTAGAGACAAATACACAACAACTAAGTCATTCTGGCTATGGTTATTTCATTTAAGTACTCTAACAAGTAAAATAAATGATAAAAAAATAGAAGCAATGGAATAGGTTGATTAAGTCCATATCCAGAACTGCACAGTGTAGCAGCCCAGGTGATTTTCCATTGCAGTCTGCTGCTGGTGCTGTCAGATTTACTGGTGGCTGTCACAGTTTCTGCTGTGTGTATGTACGTGCGTACAGCCCGTCCGCTCCATGACTTTTTGCAGAAAGTAGTTGGGAAACTTCTGTTGTGAATGCATTTTGAAGTGAGGGATGCAGTGCTCTGAATGCACAAAATAATGTTCAAACACGAATGGGAGGTGAGCCAAGAAGTAAATTTCAGCAGTTTTTGCTTTGGTTTATGTCGGTGCCATAGCGGATAAGTGCAGGAGAATTGGCACAAGAATGCGCAGATGAGATCTGTGCTCTGATGTTTAGTACTGTCAGTCTGAAGCTGTTAGCAGCTCATGGGCTTCCTGTGGAATCTCTAAAGCTACTCTTCAGACACCAAGACCAAACCAGTGGAAACCATGGGTACCACTGTTGGTGGTGGCTGCAGTTCCTGGCTCTCCTTGGAGTTAGGTGGGAGAGGAGGCATCTTTATCCCTTGTTTTAGTGCTGTGTCATTCTCATGTGGGTAGCTGTAAAATCTGATCTGGTGTCTTCTGAAATGTATATCACAAAGTTGATGTACATACTTCATAAAATAACATTTTCTCCAAAACCATCATTTCTGTTTCAGGTCTTACCTCAATGTTATTTTTGAGGCAAGAAGCAGAGGAAGATAAAAATCTAAGGATTTTCTTTGTGGACGTTTTCCTTTTGAAAATCTTTCTCAAGATCTGTCTGCTAGTATTTGCTATAAATAATACGTTGATTTACAGTAGGATCGCTAACAGTCTTCTGCTGATGGCTGTATTTCACCAGTTGTATGGGATTTCCTGTTTGGGGAGTTCTCCAGCTTTACCTGGTAGAATGCTTCTAAGAGCATCGTAAGGAAACTAGTACTGCTGAGCTATGTCAGTGGTTTATCGTTGTTCTTTAACCCAGTACATTTTCTCTTTTTGAAAAATCAAGATGTTTGTTTAAACACAAGTAGAAAGGTTTTTATGGAATCATAGTAAATGATTCATTTAGACACAGATTTGTTTTCTTTACTCCTGAACATTGTGTGCATGTGAGTGTCTGGCATTCGACTGAAACATGCCTTGTATCCCTGTCTTGAAGCTTTGCCACCTTTAATGATGAGAAGGTTTTCCTGCCTTGGGTATTAACTAGATCTGCATTACTCAAAGGCAGTTGTATGTATGTGTGTACATTTTGGTATTTAGGAGTATGTAAATACACAGTATTTAATTTATAGAAATGTTGTGCTACTTTAATGTATGAAAGCAGTGCTTTGTGCTAAATCATCCTGCATCCTCCGTAGTTTCACAAGCATTAATTGCAAACTATGAAAACAGCAGCATAGTTAATATGGAAAGAGATTTACAGCAACATACAGCCTTGTAAGACCTATTTTGATACATCTACACACTGTGAATTAGAGGAGATGAGGAAGACATTGATTTTAAAATCTTTCTAGCAAAACTGATCTTCAGGCATTCGTCTTTTTATTCTTTCCCTTACCAATTCTCAGCCAATGGACAAGGACATACAGTATTGCTACTTTCTTTGTGATTCATTCCTCATAAAATAATCTGTTCTTTTAGTGGCACTTGTTATTAATCAAGGTTTTTTCCCTCCATTAGAATCACTGTTGGCTCAATCACTTCAGTATATATAATCACTAACTTTTTCCATTACACTAGTGAGTAGGTGCTCTTAAATGTCTGTCAAAGGGATGCTGGTACATTTAGTGTGATGCTTTGCAATTTCAGTGAGAACACTAATGGCTGAAGTGTGATTGCTTTTTTTTTTTTCCTTTCTTTTGAGAGAAAAGAAATATTTCATGTTCCCCTCAGAGAGAAAAAGGATGGAAAGTTCCAAACTCAATTTATTTTTATATCATTAAAACGTTCAAAAGTACAAAGGAATACTCTTGCAAAATCAATCATTTCATAATGTATCTGCAGAGACGCTAGACTCGCACATCCTAAAGAGAATGCTGAAAAGGCTGAAGTATCAATTTTGTACAACAGTGTGTGTAGTTGCAGAGTACGGCACAAAATCTCACTCTTACAAATGAAATGGAGTTGGGAGAGGGTGTGTGTGAAGATAAAACCTTTATTGATGTTGTATTGTTTTCTGTGCAAAAATGATACCGTTTCTGCCTGGAGCAAATAGAAAGGCAGAGGGGAAGTAATACTTCATCAGTTAGGTATTGATGATATATTTTAATGTGAGAAGGTAATTGTTTAGATAATAGGAAGAAAAATTCTGATAAATACTCCAGAAACAAGTCAGTCTTTACATGCAAGTGATGGTTGTTCTCTAACACTTGGAGACCAGCTACTTTAAAACCAAGACGAACGACAGGGGAGAAAAACAAACAAACAACAACAATGAAAAGAGAGTAAATACGTGGCCACACAGCTCTGTTTTCAAAATTGGTCTTCTCATCATGTTTTCTTTGAATTTTTCAATTACCTTTTTCTTGATTTGCACTGATGACCACACTTTTCTTGTCCAAACTTCACATATTACCTACACTTATTCCTCTATGTTTTTACCTGAGCCTTGCAGTTTTCATTCTGTAATACAGTTAAATTCTGCCTTTCCCTTATTCTTCTGCTGTCCTTCACCTTTGTTGGTAATTGCTTTGTAGAGATCTGATGAGAAATCTTCCATTCCCACAACTCCAAACATTATTAGTTTTTCTGTTGAAGTGATTCTGCACCATCGCTGAATTTTACTGCATCTGATCCCTGCAGTCAAAGCATCTTCCAAAGTCCTGCTATAGTTTGTCTTTATCTCTTAGCCCATTTAATCTAGCCTGCTTACCCTTTGCATATTTTCCCCCAATTAGTTGTTTACCTTTCAGGTTTGCCTCTTTCCCCATACTATTCCATACCTCTGCATTGGCTGTCTTTTTACCATTTTCTGCTCCTACCTGTTGGAGCATTCCTCAGAGCCATCTCTAGTCCTCCTTACATATTCATGTACTCCATTACTGAATCTCTATCCTGACTAGTTGGATAATATGCTATTTGTGAAAGAGATCAACTCTATGCTCTTCAATCTCAGGTACAGTTACCATAGTACTTAAAAAATATGGACCTCCTTGGTCACTGAATTTTTGTATCCTGTGCCTTAAAACTAGAATTTACAAGTATATCAAAATTACTATTACAAACAAAATGGTATTCTTAAAATCACATAATTATCAAGTAAGTCAGATGCTTTTACTTATCCTGGATATGCACACCTCTCTTGAAAACATAGGAAATACATTCTGATATCCTTTAATACGTGACTCCTAGTGCAGAGATTTAGCGTCTGATCCAGCCCTCAGACCCAGCATAATTAAGAATGGGAATTTGTTCCCTTGCACTTGATGTGTTAGCAACACTCCATCACGCAGCATTTCGGTGAACATCACATTAGCAGTGATACCTTTGCTTAGTTTTCCGTGCGTGTGATGGCTGATTTCCAAAAGAGAAGCAAGCTCCAAGGCACCGACCGCTTGCTGAGGATGGCAGGCACCGTGTGCCCTGCTGTCGCTGGGCTTCTACCTTTTTGCTTGCAGGTTGTGATCGAGCCTTGAGGGGAGCAGCCGTGGCTGCTGTATGCAGAAGGACGCGTCATGCTGCTGCCAAGGGTTTCTCTTTCCCCCTAAACAACATTGAACAGTCATTGCTTTATCCATATACAAATAATTTTAACCTGTTGCTTAAAAGGTAACAACTAGTGGGATTCGCAATGTTTTGAATGTGATGATTTAGTGCTGTGACAATTCTTGGTACTGTTAGGATATAATTTCTTAATACTCAGAGGCGGTTCTGTTAGGGCATACTGGCTCATTGGATCCCATATCTACTTTTTTATATTCCTTTTAGAAAAGAATATCAAATTAAGAGTTTGAGTATACATTTCATTTTGGTCCAGCATGGATCATTATGCTGTATAACTACCGTTTAGGAAAAGACTATTATATAAAACCTGGTGGGGTTTTGCCTTGGAAGGCTTATGAAAGCATTTTGTTCCTCCAGAGGCTGGAGCTTTCTAGCTGTGGAGCAGCTCGCCTCTGATCTGAGCTTGGAAAACTTCAGTGAAAACTGCACCATCAAAGGAGATCCTGGCACCTGGTCCAAGTTGCCACCTTGGTAGTGGGTGGTTTGTGTTGGTTAGCAGAGTGATGGTGGCCCTAATCAGATTCTGAGGGAACCTAAGGGACAAGCTTGGCAGAGGAGTTACAAAGCTGGATAATTAGAAGGGTGCTGATGTGGGTTAGGATGATACTGTGCTGTCTGGGTATGAATGGCTAGAAATGCTGCAGCAGTTCCTGACTCACCTGAATTTTAATGAAGACGTTCTTAATGTAGAGCAAAGATTTCCTCCTGTAGGGATTTTCTCAGTTTGAGGGGAGAAGAGCATGGATGTCAGCAGACATAGCCAACCCCAGTTTGTTATCTGTGCTGTATATTCAGCTGGATGACACTAAAGGCCTAGGAATCAAACTGCTACTTATTTCAAGATAATTGTCTTTAATTTCTTTAAAAAATGCGTTTAAAGCTTTTAGTAATATTGTGAGAAAAATAGAACCTATTTCGAGTTTCGTGATATTCTGCACTGTGTGATTTATCTTTGTGTAGTTTCTAAATAAGTTAATGAAGTTATTGAGTAATCACACCACATCCCTCGCAGCGTTGTTGGCTTCCTGCGTGTCTGAAACAGGCAGTGATATATTAGATGCTATCTCTTACAGAAGAGGTGTGGAATATTTTAATAGCCGTTGTGCAATTATATTTTGAGTTACACAACTAGTGGGATTTATTGGTTTTCTTGTATTTGTTTTGTTTTCATTTATGTCTAGTTTGGCTTATATAAATCTGAACAATGTAATCGTTTAATTGCCAGCAGAATCCAGGCTGAAAGCCAGCTTTTAAGGAGTACTAGTCTAATGCCAAAGTAACGTAGTGTATGAATCTGGTGGGAGGAGAGGAGGATGCGGGAGGGAGCGTATGGGCTGTGGCTGTAAATTACTGTTCTGTGTCTCCCTATTGGAACGTCGTACTTTGTGAAAATCTGAGGAAAGCAGTCTTTTCTAGATCATTGCATTTTGATTGTTACTTTTTCTCCACTCAATATTATTCTAACAGTTTGGAGAGAGACAGTCTGTCAATATCATACGTTAAATAAGCCTGGCACAATTAGGTTGGATAAGATTTTTAAGCAAGCGGTGTATCCCACAGCCTTAGGTACTATAATTAAGTAGGTGATTTAAGGTGCAGACCCTTGTGGGTTTTTTAGCTGCACTGCAGTGGTTGTTCACTGAAGCAAGTAGGTCTTTCCTGAGAAGTTTGTTTCTTTATCCATGGTGAAGGCTTTCTGGAATTGCAGAGCAGAAGTTTTATTGTCTAGTGTCCTCTTTTTGTAGTCAGCTGAGAAGACCATTAAACTACAATATCACACCTGAAAATCACTCCTGTGCCGTTTCAGAAATATTTGTCAAAGATGCTCCTCCCACAAAGAACAAATTAGCTCGGTGGAGAGCTGTTGGAAAAGTCAGACTTGAGGGAGAAGTCAAATGCAGATTGAAAGAAAAGGTCATATTCTGTTTAGAATAACCCAATCTTTTCCAAAGGAATGCACTGTTGCACAGTTGTGCACAGCGATGCATTTTTGCACAGTCAGTCCAAATATACAGGCCTTTACAAACTGTTGTGTAGTATGATGAATGTCCTCTATTGTTGTTTGCTTATTTTAGAAAATCAGTTATAGACAAGATTTCTGATATTATGTGAAAACAAGGTGATCACAGAGAAAAAGCACTTGAAATAGCGCTTACACATGGTATCATCATTAAATGATGCACAATTACAACATACAAAGTGATATACATACAGCAGTTTCTCTAAATTATTTACAAATAATTTCTGGTACAAGTGCTATGGACCTGCTGTTGAAACCGGGCTGTGTCATACCGTAGTGTGCAGGCGCAGCCATTCCACCTGCACTTCACCTTTGCTTTAAGAATCCGCCGTCTTTGGTCATCGGAAAAATGAAACAGAAGTTTTTAGCCAGTTCCCAAGTATTGCTCTGTCCTTTTCTTGTAGCACAGCTGCCGTAGTCTTTTCTTGTACATGCTGTTCAAAATAATCTCCTGTGCCACTGGAGATGTATTCTTGCGTTTAGTTTTAATTCCTGGAATGCTACCGAATGGACACATTTCTGTTACTTAAACGTGTTTTCTTTCTCTCTTTCTTGTAAGACGTGTGTGCCTTTTTCCTATGGCTGGCGTGCCACAGAAGTTCAGCAGAATTAGCTTGTGGCAAACCGATGCGCAAGTCTGATGCTCTCAAGGCACCAAATGGCAGAGGTGCACCCTTGCTCCATCCGCGTGCTAGCAGCCTCTTCACGTTTGCCTGGGGTTGTTCTAGGCTTCCACTGAGGAAGAAATATAAGCAGGCTGAACGTCTGATTTGCATCCTTTCCAAATTCATTGCCTTTCTTAAAATGCTTAGCTGAATTTAGTGCTCAGTTTAAAAATGCTATTTCAGTAATTGTTTAAAGGCCAACTGGTGAGGCACTAAACAAAAGCGATCATGTTTGTAAAGCAAAAAGCATTTTCTATAACAGCTTCTTGCTATTTTGTGGTGCGGTGGGGGAGGGGAAGGCTTTGAAACCTACTCTGTGAATCATTCCCAGCATTTTGTGTTACTGAAACGTGAATATTACTTTTAAATATGTAACTATGCTATTAGAGCCTTCTGTGATTTAGAGAGAGCTTTCAGAATACTAAAAAGTCATTATTTACTTCCTTCCAGTCTATTAGTGCAGAACAATCCTCACACAGGCTCTGCAGTGGCAGGATTGATTGGTTCTCAGCGGACTTGTCTTGTTGATAGGAGAAAAGAGGCTCTTGCTGGTATTTCTGCTCCTGTCTGGAACATGGCTTCTCTAGTTAATTGCATTGCATTTGAACTGCCTCTGTGGTGTGACAAAGTACGTATCTTCAGACTTTTACATTAAATAAATGCCTGCTCCTCACATGTGCCAGAGCTTCCACAGTTCACCAAACCAGACTGACGAACAGTTACTAAGAGGTGTCATCTTCCTTTAGCTCAATGAAACTCCAATGTTATGAAGCTGGGAATACCCCTAACCTCGGTGAAGTTATGGAGCTTTGTTGAATCTTGCCACACAGCTCACTGGAGATGAGCCTGGGGGTGAAGTGCTGACATGTGTGGGACGGTGTGCTAGTGAGACTCTTCAGACCACTGTCCCAGTACACTTGTCACTTGAAACTTGTAGCTTGTGGATGAGAAGGGGTGGTTGTAGGGCAGAGAGGTTCTCCTTCCCCTCTGCCCTGCTCAGACCACATCTGGAATATTGTGTTCAGTTCTGGACCCTCAGTTCAAGAAGGACAGGGAATTGCTTGAAAGAGTCCAACAGGGCCACAGAGATGCTGGAGGGAATGGAGCATCTCCCTTATGAGGAGCGGCTGAGGGAGCTGGGGCTCTTTAGCTTGGAGCAGAGGAGACTGAGGGGTGCCCTCATTCATGGTTATCAATTTGTAAAGGGCAGTGTCAGGAGGAAGGAGCCAGGCTCTGCTTTGGGATGTCCAATGCCAGGACAAGGGGCAATGGTCCCAAGCTGGAGCACAGGAGGTTCAACCTGAACATGAGGAAAAACTTTGCCAGTGTGAGGGTGCCAGAGCATGGCCCAGGCTGCCCAGAGAGGTTGTGGAGTCTCCTTCTCTGCAGACATTCAAAACCCGCCTGGCCGTGTTCCTGTGTGACCTGGTCTGGTGATCCTGCTCTGGCAGGGGTTGGACTGGATGAGCTTTCGAGGTCCCTTCCAACTCCTCATATTCTGTGATTCTGTCATTTTTCCCTTCTATGCTCCTTGCATGCACTCCTGGAGCTAGCAAATATTTACATGATGAGGCTTGGATCACTTTGTCTCCTAAAATTGGAGTGCTTAATGCGCTCTTTGTCTCATCATTAATTAAACTGCAGAGATGCTCTTACATTGGGCTAGTGTAGGGTAATTACATTCTCCAACATAGCTGCAATAAATGTGAACTGTTTGAAAGCTTCGCTGCAGTAGCTGTAGCTCTGTAGCTAGGAATGAGTGAAAAGGAAGTGCTGCAGAGTTTGTATCTATGTGCAGTTCCTTGCAATACTACTGCCAGTGGCTATTTATTGAACTTTAAATACGTGTGTAGCTGCTGTCTGTCGGTAGTATTAGCTGAAATGGAAAGACAGAACAAGTCAAGCAATATAAGATAATACAGGCTCTTGTTACGTTTCAAACTGTTTTTCTACAGTCATTAAAGCTATGTTTTCACCTGTGTTTGTTAAACTGAGATCTGTTAAAAAAATGGATTTCTGTTGACTGCACGTATGACAATGGCAACAACAAAAGCCCCATTCGGTGTCTGTTCGAATTACTCCGGTTATGATGTGGCAGTATCTGTTAGATTGTTTCTGGGATGGCTTATAAATATTAACTAATGCATAGATCATCTCTGAAATTATAGCGAGAAGGGGTTTAAGGTCTTTTTTTTTCCCAAGTACTTCAGAGACTTGGAGAATATTTTGAGGGGGCAGGTTCATTTTACACCAGCTCATGCACACCTTTGCGTCACACAGGGTAGTCCTGCTAGACATAGTCCCTTAGAGATAGCCAGTGTCATTCTGCCAGCGCCAGGTTTGCTGACAAATGCAGTTTAGGCAAGTCTAAGAATCCATCTTTATCCTTTCCTTCATGCATCATTCAGAAGGCAGGTGTTGAAGATTTGTGGACGACAACTGGAGAAGCGCACGTAACTGCGACAGCAGCACAACCAGTTTTACAAGGCTCGCTCTTGACTTCGAGCGTCTGAAATCCTGCTTGAATAAGTGCTGCATGTACATTCTGGCCACTGTGGAGGGATTCCTAACAGGTATGAGATGCCCCTTAAGGATCTCTCAGTCCACACTTTGGCGTCCAAATGTCCCAACCAGGTAAAACTTACCTGCAAGAGAAAGAAAGGTTGTTGAGAGCTGTGGGATCTGACACTCGGGCCAGATTGTGCAAAGGCTGAATTCCTGTAGTGAGTATCACTGGTAAGCATTTATGTGTGCTTCTTAAATCTGACAGCTAAGCAAATGGCCAGCTTTTGTAACAACTTCTTATCAAAATGTGTTCGTAACTTTTAATGAATGGAGTAAAACATGACAATATAACTTCAGGTT